>NW_027527393.1:500889-640005 GCF_008692635.1 Crocuta crocuta | reverse complement strand
GTCCTTTAAGGGGCGCCTTAATGCTTTCTTTATAGAAACTTTGTAGTTACAAAGAATGACCACCATAAAATGAGAGTTCCTTTCTGAATCTATTTTTGGAAGAATGTTAAAGTATTTTGTTCAAGCACAGCCCAGTGGAAGAACTGGTACATAGCAGTTTTGTTAGATCTGGGTTAGCCCTTTAGAAAAACTATTCCAGATGAAATACATGGTCTGAAGACATATGTATTTGAGGATTCCCACTTCGCATTAGCCATTAGCCATTAGCCATTCTATAAAGATCCTGATTTATTTTGTGTTCAGCTGATTGGTTGTATATACTTGGTGTCAACAAAACAAAATAAACAATAAGCACACTCTTGGCTTATATCAGATAAAATCAGAAAGTTTGCCTTGTCCATCCATCCATCTCTTTCACTTCAGATGCCATTTAACATTACATAATTTAACATGAAATCATAAAAATGTAGAAAAAAACAATTTTCTATTTTGTATAAATATTTTTGAGACTAGGGAGTAATAATCTCCAATTTCATGTTTGCATGACAAAATTTCAGTTACTTCTGCCTCTTAAAAATTGAAAGGTAGCCTCATGTGACATTAAAGATAAGTTTCAACCATTTAATTTGATATGAAGAAGTAAAAGCTTTTCTGATAATTAAAATTGTTTAAACATCAAATTATAGACAAAAGTCAAGTGGTCAGCTACTTAATTCTAAATATTTGCTTATAAAATTAAACCAAACTCATGATTTTGCTGTTATATTCCTAATGATTCTTTTCTATAAGAAGTTTATAGATCATATTAAACAAACTCAAATATGTGGATTATATACAATAATATATTTAAAATAATAAATATTAAACTCAAATATGTAGATTATATACTAGATATACTTAGAATAATAAATGAGGTTATATTATTTACATTATAGTATTTATAAAACCTTCCTGTAAGAAATCCATATTTTATCATTTATACTAATCAATGTTAGATTTCTTCAACAAATAGCAAAGTAAACAGTAAAAACAAATAAAGATCTTTCCGGTAAATCTGTAAATGACTTTATACTGCCACAGCTTTTATTGAGTCATAGAAATCACTATGGAACCAAGAGTATTTTGATTCATTTTCCAAGTCAGTATTTGTGATATTTACTTTGACTGTAATTTTTAACTTAGTGTTTAATATGTGCAAGTCCCTAAAGTTAGTTTCATATTTGTTGTTGTTGCTTTAGCAAGCCCTCAGTAGTTCTTGCAAATTAACATTGAATCAAAAAGTAAATTTAAAGAAATGACTCCAGAATAACATCTCACACGAGACTTCAAATATTTAATTTTTTTCTCACAAATTTTTTATCACTTATAGTGGAATAGAAAGTAGGGAAAACATTTCCTAAAACTTACTTTCATCTGCACTTTCTTTTGTGTTTTTCCTCAACTAATGACTTTTCAAAATATTGCGCGAAACATTTCTTGAGTCCCTGCTCTGTTTGACAAACTGGCTGGTTGTTTGTTTTGTTGGTGGTTTTGATGGGCACTGTGCTCAGTACTGCAAATCCTCAGTGATGCAAGTCTCCAATTGCAGAATTAACTCAGAGGCAGACATATAAATACAAAATAAAATCCAGAAGGGGGGAGTCCTTTCACAATGTATACATATATCAAATTGCCATGATGTACACTTTACATGTCTACCAATTTTATGTCAATTGTACTGTAATAAAGCTAAAATAAAAATAAAATAAAATAGAGTAAAATAAAATATAATCCACTGGAGATGAGTGAAATAAGAAATAAGAATTATACCCAGTGCTATAAAACTGTAGAGAAAAAGCAACTGTAAAGCAAAGAATGCACATCTCATATTTAAACAGATACATTGCAATGTAAAATGTAATAAGGTGGAATGTGCCTTTATTTTGTAGTTTTTGCCTTCAGGACACTTGCGTTTTTGCTTAAGAGTCAAAGAAACTCTTGTGTAAATGACAATGTATAGTGCATAATGTATGTCATTAAGGGCAGAACAGTCAATAGTTCGTAAAAATTCTGTGGCATAAAAATGTCTTAAGATGTAGCCATTAGCCGTTTTAGGAAGTTAATAGCACTAGTCTGAGATGCCAGTTTTCTCATTAATCAATTCTGCCACTATATTCCACAAATTCTATGAAATTTTTTTAATGTTTATTTATTTTTGACAGGAGGAGGAGGGACAGAGAGAAAGGGAGACACAGAATCCGAAGCAGGCTCCAGGCACTGAGCTGTCAGCACAGAGCCTGATGTGGGGCTTGAACTCACGAGTCGCAAGATCATGACGTGAGCCAAAGTTGGATGCTTAACCAACTGAGCCACCCAGGCACCCCTTGAAGTTTTAGTTACAGAAGTGAAGTTTTATCTGTGTGTGTGTTTTCCCCTTTTTGGGTAATAAAATTATCTGATTAGAATGATTTTAACAAATAAGGAGATTGTTTGGAGGTAACAAGGTGTCCAAGGGAAGGAAGAAGAGAGTGCAAAATTTCTTAAGGATGTCGTTGAGAGTCCAGGCCTCTGGTTTCTCCTCCCTTCCAACTTTGCCACCATTGGCTTCTGTCATTAGTCTGCGGGACAGCAGGGTGGCTGTAGTACTTACAGGCATCTTGTAAATATTCTCTCCAGGAACAGAACAGAGAATGTTTCCTCACAAGGCTTTGTCTGTTTGGGAAGAAAAGCCATTTCAGGGAATTTCACCTACACCTTTCTGGCCATAACTGCTTCACAGTGCCCAATCCAATTCCAAGGAGATACGGGAATTCTTATGTTTCATTTTCCAGCCTCTAGATTAAAGGAAGGAAAAGTAACGAAGTGTGGGAATCGTGTTGAGTGAACTAGCCTACATCATCAGCCACAACAAGCCATATATGACTATGAATATCTCTCTTTAAAACATACCAATGTTATGATAAAATGAGAGTCTCCTGTGAGTGCTACCATGATTGCTGTGTAATACTTTCCCACTTGAGAATATATCTTGATCATATTCATATTATACATAAAAAAGACAATGACCAGCCAAAAATGGGGTTTCCGCTTTCAGAGAAGTCTAACAGCAGGTGTGGAATATAAGGGGGTAAATCACACAAATAACTGAACGCCTATAAAACTGAGAGAAATGCTTTGACAAAAGGAATACAGTGCTATGAGTGTAAGTATAGAAAAATCTGCCTTAGCGATGCCTGGGTGGTTCAGTCAGTTAAGTGTCTGACTTCAGCTCAGGTCATAATCTCACACCTCCTGAGTTTGAGCCCTGTGTCTGGCTGTGTGCTGACAGCTCAATGCCTGGAGCCTGCTTCAGATTCTGTGTCTCTCCCTCTCTCTGCTCCTCTTCCATTCTCTCTCTGTCTCTCCTTCTCTCTCTCTCAAAAATAAAAGAAACATTAAAAAAAGAAAAAGAAAAATCTGACTCAGGTTGGGGAATCAAGGAATGCTTCCAAACCAAGTAAAATTCAATCTGAGATGTGAAAGATAAGCAGGCATTTTAACCAGTGAAAAAATTGAGAATAGGAGAGGGCAAGGACTTAAGAGATGTTCCGGCACATTCAAATTTCTTGTGAAAAAGGACAGTGTTACAGATGTGTAGAAAGCGTTAACACGAGAACTACAAAACAAAGATAGACATAAGCAGAACTTTGAAGGCCAGGAATAGGCAAACTATGTTTCATGGGCCGAATCTGGAATGCTTGTACATTTTTAAATGGTTGAAAAAAATCAAAGGAAGAATAAAATTGGGGTGCACCTTAAACATATAAGAAATTCAAATTTCAGTATCTTTAAATGCATTTTATTAGAACACAAGCACACTTACTCATTCATTTATGTTTTGTCTGTAGTGGTGTCCATGCCATAATAGCAGAGTTGAGTAGTGACACCAAAGATCAAATGGTCAAATAGTCTGTAAAACCAAAATATTTACTCTCTGGCATTTAACAGAAAAACATTGCCGACCCCTGCTATATGTCATATTAAGGCTTTTGGGTTTTGTCTAAAGGCAATGGGTATACACAAAAGTATTTTTTCATGTTTGTAGAAGGGAAAGATTTGCTTTCTGTAACGGCCACTATGACAGTGGGTTGGAGAAAGGCAGAATAGATTCAAGAAGACCAATTAAGAAGCAACTGATGGTATCTGGGTGCAAGATTATTGACCAGGACGGTTGCAGGTGAAATGGAGAGAAGAGGACATTTTTGAAAAATATTGTATTTAATAAAATTTCTATTTTATATAGCTAAATGGTTGGTGACACCACTGAGATGGGACATCAGAAAAGAAGCTTTGGATCAATCATAAGTCTAGCTTACATGTTTGAGTTTGAAGTGTTTATAAGACATCCAAGTAGAAATGTAGAGCTGGAAGCTGACTACCTAAGTGTGAGGTTCCAAAAAGGAAGTTAGGTTGAAAATACCTTTGTGAGATTTCTTTGTCAGTGTATGGAATTCGAAGGTGGGGTCACACATGGATTGAGTGATGGAGAGTCAAGGTGAGAAGAGGAAAGTTCTGAGGAAAGTTAGGAAAGAATACATTTAAGACTGCGACTTGAGGAACCCAGCACATTCTTTTTAGCATGAGTACAACTAGGTATCTTGAGGGCCAATACGAGTAATCTATCTATCCTGCTTTTTTATTTTCTAAAAGTTGGTATTTTATGCATTTTCAGTTGTCACTGGTTTAAAAGTCTTATCCTGAAGGTCCCAATGTTGGTTCTCTAAGCATTATTGAAATACTGATTTGTCCACATAGAGATCTGCAAGGAAAAGTTTGACAGTTTGTTGAAAAAATAGATATTATATAGTCTTCTTTTATGAGAAAGAATCAAAACAGGTCAGCCTTGGAGAGTTATCTCAAAGAGCACCTTTTAGAATATGTTAATTCAATACGTGTCAGTCGGAACATAACCAGCTTTGCTATACTGCTACATTGTCTAAGACCACAAGTATTCTGATGTCCAATGATTGACATAAAATAATCAAATTTTCTTCCAAGAAGTTCCAGTTTTAATGTTATTTATTGTTCGTTCCAATTCTTTAAACTGACATTACAGGGATTTATTTTGTCTTTTGTACACTGGTCATTCTAATAAAATGAATGCAACTAACATACATATATGATGCACCACTCTGGAATTCATATTTTTCTAATAACATTGCAAATCACAAATGTCACCTTTACTTATGACATTGTCATCCTCTTAGAAATGTTAGAATTTGCTGTAATGCTGTTCTTAAACTCTAGTGGTTGATCTAGAATACTTGATTTAATAATCTACATTAGCATTTTAATTTTTGTGTAGTTTTTTCTGGATTTTATTTTGTGCCTTTTTTCTGATTTTACCGTTGACATGATTTAATTCTGCCTTGAGTTATTTTAGGAAGAAAATATTATACTATCATGTAAACAAGTGAAGAAATTGATGCAGAAAGATTAAAGGATTATCTAAGGTTTCTATGCCGGATTATCTACTTAGTATCAGACTTAAATGCACCTAAAGATAATCTTATTTTTCTTTGTTCCTCGATATTGGAATATATTAGCAAGACGGTTTCAAGGTTGTTTTTTCCCCATAACAATTTTTTCCATTTGATAGGAATGGAGAAAAGTTATAGACAATTGGTGATTTAAAAAAGACTCAGGGGGGCACCTGAGTGGCTCAGTCAGTTAAGCACCAACTTCAGCTCAGCTCATGATCTCTCAGTTCGTGGGTTCAAGCTGTGCATCAGGTTCTGTGCTGACAGCATGGAGCCTGGAGCCTGCTTCAGATTCTGTATGTGTGTCTCTCTCTCTGCCCTTCCCTCACGCACACCTGTCTCTCTTTCTCTCAAAAATAAATAAACATTAAAAATTTGGTAAAATAACCAGTCAGATTCAAAAGAATAAAATGTCGATAGATACCTTTAAAAATCCATAAGTCACTTTCTGAAGAATTAAGTGCAAATTGAACTAGTAACAGTACTCTGTCACTCTAAGCAGCAACTTACAGACTAACACTTCTTCTGTTGTCCCTATCATGCCCAAATTCCAAGTTGATAGAATGGTAAGGGGTTATGTGTTACCAAGAAAAACAGCTGAGGTTGCCAGAATTTTCTGTATTATAATCAATGGATTTACAAATTAATGTATCCAAGCGCTATGAATTTTTATTTTCTCCCTCCCAAAAATTAATGCACAATGATAATATAAATACAACTATATGTATGTGAAATATACAAACAATTATAAATGTAAAACTCCAAGATTCCTTCCTTGGTATTTTTCCACCTAAGTTCTAATTTCAGGGGGCAAAGTAGCATGAGAAAATGAGTCATTGTCCCTTTGCACATCCTTTTTTTTTTTTTGTCATTCCATGCTACCTTATGCAAATGTTCTAATATGCCTCTTGAAGGAATTTTTTTTAATGTCACCATAAATCTTTTTATTTTTCCTGCTTGCTTTAAAAATGTAAAATGTATTATTTTTCTTATAAGGTCATGCATTGCTTTTTCATATTTGAATGAGATGTAGGATTGTCCATACTGAAACCTGTGACCTTTTATTAACTTCATTGATTGTTCTTGCTTCAAGTTAAAGAAAATGAATATTGGTGCCCAGAGAAACATGGAAGATTCTAGTTAAAGAGGGACTCTCCCTTTGATAAGGAGAAACAAAAGAATGTCTACTTCCTTACTTTGGCAAATGATTGTTGCACAACTTTCTGAACCCATTGAATGGTTTAAAGTCAACTGGCTCATTACCTAAAATATATTCAACCAGTTATCCTGCCATCTTCAAATAACATTCTGGGCCATTGTTCTGACTGACTATTCTTTGTGCAACTGATATATGCAGCCTCTTCCAATTATTTCTTACTCATTTCAATGTGTACTCTTCACGACAGAAACTCCAGGAAGGATAGAATAATGAGGCTCACAAAAGGAGGCATAAAAGAAAGAGAAGATAAAGGCAGAGTGGCACTATCAGAAATGTGGTACATCAGATTTAGCATATGTGAAAGACAAAGGATCACAAACATGAAATGATGACAGAATGAGGCAGGAAAAATGTATGTGTTTATTCTTTGTTGTGAATAGAGAATGCCCTTTGGCTCCTTTTGTATTTTTAGTGTCCACTCAACAAACTTTCCTCGTGAGCATCAAACCCCTTGGGAATCTTGCCAAGGAAGGATTGCAGCATCAAGTCTTAGACATAAAGCTTTGAGTCACAGATTAAGTGCTTGCATTACAAACTAGACCCATTTTAGGACTATGCCTACCAAAGCTTATAAAACAAAATTGTTTTTTCTTGTTGACCTAATAGGAATGAGAGGTGAGAGAAAGAGACAGACACAGACACAGAGAGAATGTGTGTGTGTGTGTGTGTGTGTGTGTACATGTTTCAGAAAAAAAACACTGCTCAGTAGCTTGAGACTCCAGCTTAGAACAGTTCTAAACTAGTTAAATCACTTACTCTGGATAATTGTATCTGACTGAGGCAAATTAAATATAAAATCTGAAGATAATGTGCCTCAGTGTTGAATACGAGTGAGTCAGTTCTAATGGGCTTTTAGTGAGGCTTTGGTTAATGGAAGAGAGATTCCACTTCATATTTTGGCCTGAACCACGTAAAAGTGAAGCTTATATATTTGATTTTCCTGACATCTTGAAACCACATTTTTTGTTGTTTTGTGTCAATAACAATTTTTGAATGTTGGTATAGTAGTCTGGAGATATTTTAGGTGCTGTGTTTCCAAAGATGAGCAAGACAAAAGTCCCTGTCCACAAAAACCTTACAATACTTGAAAAAGAGGGCTGGAAAGGAGGAAACAAAGCAGACTCCATTGCTGTCTTAGACAAGGAATATCAGAGTCTTTTATCCAAACTACGGATATCTGCTACCTACATATGAGTATTACAAGTGCTCACAAAATCTTTATTCAATCACTTAATCTAATCTTAGCCACAAATACATCAGCTAATTATCATTTTCCAATTCATAAGGTGAAAAAATCAAGATTCAGAATTTCATATGCCTCATATTAAATTATTGGTTAATAAAAAGGAAATAAATTTCAAACCAAGGGATTTTTTGTTTAGTCGGTTTGTGTCTATATGTTTTTCTCCGACTGCAGTACAAAATGGTCTCTGTGCATTCTTACTTTGATGAGGTTGCCTAATTACTTGAGGCTACCATCCCTTTGCCCCTTTATTATATGTGGAGGATTCCTCAATTTATAAACAAAGATGATACTGATTTAGAAACTCAAGCAGGAAAAATGGAAGCATAGAGGACGCTTAAGATTTCAAAACCATATGGACGTGGTTAAAAAAGAGGAAGGAAAATATTAAATAGTCCATAGCCTATTGAAGTAAAGAAATGTAGGCACAGATATGATGAAAACTCATGGGGGAGATGATGCCAGGTGCTGGTTCTCCGCGTGGCATCACACAAACTTGGAACAGTTTCTTCTTTTGGAAGTCTGTGAACTAAAGAAGTTCCAAGTCAAACCTCACGGTAGTCCAATTTTTTTCTTTCTCCCAATTGTATTTACCTGGACCACAAAGTAATGTGTCCACAGCAGATGAAATTGAATGCTACCTATCAAAACAGATGGAGTGTGTGCAAAACAATTCCTCTCAGGAAATGAAAAAACATGAGTTCAGTAAGAATTTTCCCAAATCCCAAATTTTGAAGTCAAGCTACTAGGATTGACAGTAGTTCTCCATCCCCTCCGATAAAGCATCACGGAAAAAACAAAGTGTGAAAGTGTATATGTGTGTGTGCATGTGTGTGTTGTGCATATAATTTGTTTTTTTAATGTTTATTTATTTTTGAAAGACAGAGAGAGAGAGACAGAGAGATAGAGAGAGACAGACAGAGAGAGAGGGAGTCAGTGTACAGGCCATCCCACGAATCATGAGATCATGGACCTGAGCCAAAATCAAGAGTCAAATGCTTAACTGACTGAGCCACCCAGGTGCTCCTGTTTTTAAGCAGTATAATTAGGGCTATAGTACAGTTGTCTAAAATGTATGTGCATGTACAAGGGGCCGATTTTCATTAGAAAATGCAAATGATATAAAAACATGGGTTTAGAAGAAATTTATGAATACTACTTTTAAATAAAATACTCAAAATTTTAATTGTCTTATTTAAAAATATTTTTATTTAAAATATATTTTATTTAACAGTATGGTAGAAAAATATAAGAAGTAATTTAAAATATCAACAGACTAATGTATGCTATTTGCATTGTATCTGATTCTGCTCTAAATGCGTCATATGTAGTGTTCAATTTAATTTTTATAGAATCATTTTTTAAATGTTTATTTTTTTTTGAGAGGCAGAGAGAGAGAGTATATGAGTGAGAAGAGGCAGAGAAAGAGGGGGACAGAGGATCCCAAGGGGGCTCTTCGCTGACAGCATCAAGCTCCATATGGGCTTGAAATCATGAACCATGAGATCATGACCTGAGCCGAAGTCAGAAGCTTAAATTACTGAGCTATCCAGGTGCCCCTACAGCATCCTTCTTATTTATTAATGTGAACATTAAAGCACTGAAAGTGACTTGCTCAGGTCACATAGGCATCTGGGGTGGATCTGGGACACACAACTAGCAGTATGAATTGTGTCCTTAGCCACCATGTTTTCCAGACTCCCTCAGACCAAAATTCATGAACAATTGACAGTTGAAATTCTTCTATATATTTTACAAAAATATATTTCATGACCTGCTCTTAAGTGTAAAACCTTCCCATGCCATTAAATATGGAATACAACCACAGGAGTGTACGAGACAGCTATCAATTTTCTATCAATGCTCAATCTATTTACTTAGTTTAACTAGCTTAATTTAGGAAACCAATTCATACAACATGATTCAATGAGTGGTCGAAAAAAAATGGAAACTTCAACGGCTAAATTGTTTACACCAATTAAATAATACAAATCCTGTTAGTAATGTTTTTTGTCTACATAATATACCCTAGGTAAATACAACCTACCTATAAGATATAGAATGTGGATTACTGTAATGTTTTTAGGTATGCAATGTTTAAAAGCTTTTATTCTTTATGTAGCAATAGTAAATATAGCTGTTTTCATTATAAGTGTTTAAGGCTTTGGAGTTGGGTATAAAAAACAGTATTCAAAGACCAGTTTTGTAACTTATTGGGGAAAATACACTTAGACAAACTACGAAGCCTCAGTATGGTTATCTGTAAAGTGGGTGTAATAGTAGTATATATCTCATCAAAGAAGTATGTGAGATTTATATAAGATAATTTCTTCATTTGTGCAACAAATATTTATTAATCCTTTTTCTGCACAAAGCACTGATCTATGCATTATGATTCATCAGAGAAAGTAATAGTTCACCTCAAGACTCATGAAGTTTATATTCTATTGGGTTAGAGATCAAATAAACACACAAGCATTTAATATTACATAAATAAAATATAAATAATGCATATAATGCAATTATTTAGTGAATGCCATGAGGAAAATATCATTGGTTGAAAAATCTAATTGTTATTATTATTTATTATACATATAGGGCCATTGTGTACTAAAAAGCAAATGTGAAAATGATAATATAATAAAGCGGAAAAAAAATCAGTGATATTCACCTTCTCCTTACAAAATATCTAAAATAGAGGCATTCTTAAAATAATGTTGATTCTTGGAATTTACATATTGTATAGATTTCTTTCTTTTAATTTCATGACAACAAAACAGAGACTCCTAAACATAGTTGATCTCCATTGCTGCCCTTCTCTGACTCAGGCACATGCATGCTGAAGTTCGGTTGGCCTGCTTTACTTGAGAACATAGTGATGATGACATTGAAAAATCATTAATGAAGCTTCCTTCCCCAGGCCCATCAGCAATTTACATTTCATAAGTGAAATCAACAGCCTGGAAAAGTCAGTGCTGCATATGAAATGACAGGCTGTCTGCCTCAACAACTCAGCGTGGGGATTTCTTGATTCCAGGTCTCTGTCACGCTTGCCTGTAGAGCCCAAAACGAAGGGCTCAAGTGACAAATATTTATGAAAATCAGATGTTTTATTATTATATGATAATAATCAGTGGTAAAAAAAATATCAAACAGTAAAGATTGGATAAAAATAAAAATTCCTATTCCCTCTTTCTGGCCCCCAGGCCTCAATCTCCAGCATTAACCACTGTCCTTAGTTTCCTGAAGCTTCTCAATAAAACCCTTGGACTAAACAAATATATATGTATATATGGCTGCCATTTTTATATGACTAGGAACAAGCATCCATATGTGACTCAAAAATTAAAGACATAACCTTCAGTAGCAATGCCATCTTCAAAATGAAGACACTTAGCTCTGAATTAGCAAGCAGTCTAATAAAATGGATGATCACCTTAGAAAATCCTTTGACAATAATCTCACATATCAACTCTTCGTTTGCATCTTCAAGGGTAAAGACCTAATTCTGTAAGAAAAAATGAAAATCACCATGTAATTTAAGTTTATGAGCATAATTTGAAATAATTAAACACTTTGCATACATCACTTACAATTCTCATTAATTTTACAACATTATTTTCTCCATTTTTGGAATGACAAAACTGAGATTTAAGGTTTTCAGTAATGCCCAAGGTCACAAAACTTAGTGAACGAACTTGCTCTTAAAGCCAGATTGTATGATTCAAAACCTCCTTTTTACACTTTCCCTGAACTCATAACTTGTGAAGTGATATTGTAAGTGTCATTTACACAATACCAAAAGTCAGTGTTGAGGGTGCATGGGCACATGCATGTTGGATAGTGCATGTTCATAAGAGAGTTTGTAACATTCTATGTACAAGATAGAAGTTGATTCTGGTTGTATTGTACTTGTAAAAATCATAATGTACTGATAAAAATATTCTCAACAACTTTCATGTTTTTAAGAAGCTCTCTTGACAAACATTAAGACTAAAATAATTCCATGTCAAGACTACAGTGACAATGTGATAAGGGAGAAAAAATCATGTGTAGTAAGAAGCAAGGCCCATTCAAATAGATTGCTCTACCTAATGAGCAACGTTTGTGAACCCCTCTGGAAGAAATTTTATTTCTAGCTCTGGAAGCATGGGATGAATCAATTCCTTCTAGGACTATAGATACACTATAGAGGGAGCTTTTGGTCATTCTATATTCACCCTTTTGTGCATTTATCCGTTCATTCCACAGTATTTACTGATAATATACCACATGTCAGATATGTAAACAAATGTTGATATTTTAATAGTGCACAAGACATAGTTATTTCTTGTGGAAGTTAAAATCTAATACAGGGATACAGACAATAAATAAAATTAAATTAAAATTGTATACAATTTTTTCTATAACATTAAGGCACATGGAAAGCATTAGGATAACATGTGCCCTACTCAGTTTAGATAGTCTGTTAACTAAAAAGAAAGGAATATGTGCTAGAGAGTGTTAAAGTGTGATAACAGCAGTGATATCACCTTTTACAGGATATGTATTCAAGTATTATAGGAAGTAGGGTGTGAATGGCTATGCAATTCTCTACTATATAAAATTCTGCTGTTAAACAGATGAGGGGTGTTTTTTGTTTTTTGTTTTTGTTTTTTTGGTAACTCCAGAAAATGAGACTCTATTAGGCTAAAACTCAAATAAAGCCAGGTAGCACTATCTCAGATAACATAGTCTGTACTCAAAAAATATCCCAACCATGAGATTAGTTTTTCAGCTGTTTGAAGGAAGGAAAAATTATAATGTACCGGGATACACTTCCATTAATCAAAACAATACTTTTTGCCAGGAAAGGAGAAATATGCAGCCTAAGCAAAATTGTTTAAACAATAGGAAGAACTGGAAAGCATGAAAATATAGCCAACTCTTACCTTGGTTGGAATTGTATCATGAATATTATTTGGATACTTTCTAAAACTATATATTTGTCCTATACTAAGTTGTAGTACAGTTTCTAGACAAAAGCCATTTCCTAAGACAATAAGAAATTAAAGGACTTAATTCTAATAAAGTTTTATATAACTTTACTAAGTTTAAGCCAATTTAATTCATTTTATAAAATTAATAACAAATACTAATAAAATCAAGACATACCAGTTTGAAATTATTAAATTAACCACCAGATGGCGCTCCATGAATTGAACGTCTGTAGTCAAAATTAATAAATGACTTGAATTGGTTAAATGAGGAAAAATTAACAACACTTTTTCCTCAAGTAGTTATTATTAATTTTTTATTTACATTACTTAGAGAACTTAAGAATCATAAGAAATGGGTTGTTAGTAAAGACAAATCACTCAGTATGTTTAATATAAAACCTTTTAGCAAACTAGATTTTAAAATCATGTCCTTTTGTTTAAGTTACTTTATAACTTACTAAGAACACATTTCATTGCATATTGATAAAACATGTAACTATAATTAAAACTGAGAAAAGATGAGAAAAATCTATTAAAATTGACTTGTATACGTTTTTTCCAAATGCTTAATTTTTTTACCTGTTTGTTTGTATGTGTATATGTATATGTTTTACCCCAGAACCTGAAATTAAAAAAGATGAAAAGATACCCAAAGCAGGTAAGGAGACTTTGTAAGATTTACAGGTAAATAGGTGTTCTGTTTGTTATGAACAAAACTAGTTTATAATCAGGGATGTGTAAGGTCTTGAAATGCTCAAATATTGAAAAAATATTGATGCATCCATCTCATATATTTTAAATGTAATAGCAGTAAACTTTGAGTTATGTTAAAGTTAAAATAGATTCTGATTCTGTGTTTTTTGGATAAGGTTATCAAAGCGCTAGAACCGTTAGCATATGCTTCTCCTTATTCATCTAGTGGGCAATTGAGCGCTGTTTACAAAGTCCTAAGGGGACAACGTGAATTTCAGAAGCTTCAGCCAGGTGGAATGCCTGAAACTGATTCTTATATTCATTGAAACTTATGAAATTACCTATATTCAGCCATTTTTTTACCTCAAAAACAGTAGTTTCATATGAATCAACCTAATAGATTCAGCCATTTTCTTTCCCACTAATTAAATATACAGATACTCTTTGGAATGGGAATCCATTGTTTTGTTGGCCATTGATTTGAAAATTGGAATACTTTGAAAATAGAATTGCTGAAAACACATACTGTGAGGGTGAAAGAAAAGAGCTGGATACTCTTTAATTTTTTTTAATGTTTATTCATTTTTGAGAGACAGAGAGAAAGTGTGAGTGGGGGGAGGGGCAGAGAGAGAGGGAAACAGAAATGGAAGCAGACTCCAGGCTCTGAGCCATCAGCACAGAGCCTGATGCAGGGCTTGAACTCATGAGTCATGAGATCATGACCTGAGCTGAAGTCAGAGGCTTAACCGACTGAGCCTCCCAGGTACTCCAAGAGATGGACACTCTTGAGACAGATGTTAAAAGTTAGAAGATACATGATAAAATACAGTGAAGAAAAAGAAAATTAAAAATTCCAATTAGTAATTACAATCTTTCTAGGGCTACTCCTATTCCAAATATTTCACATCTATGTAAAGACACTTATATATCTAAATCTGCATATGCAAAAGAAATTTATATCTTTATCTCTCCATAAAGTGAAAGTACTATGTACATACAGACATACATATCATTTGTCTTAAAGTATTTGTATATACTCACTTTTACAAAGTTTAACCTATATGTAAGTAATTCTTATTTCCCCCTTCTATGTGTATGTTAAATATTAACTTGAATTATTGTCACTTCTTTCAAAAGTACTGTTAACATAGCAACAGTAATTCATTGTTTTTTAGTGCGTCAACATAGCCAATTTAACTGACTTTATAAAATCTGAAAGCCAGCATTCTCTGGAAGATAAATGGGAAAAAATGACCAATTTTACACAATGAGAAAAATGTGTAACAGAAATATGATATAATGAGTCTTAACATCAAAACTTACAACTGAGATTTAGATATATCTGCAGAAAAGGGAAAACTACTTATAAAAATTGCACTATTGCCGTTAGCTCCTTTACTGGTGTCAGTGAAAGATTGCTGATCAAACAAAAAACATGTGACATCACTCCTTCTTGTGAGCATGACACTGTATTTGATGCTTGATTTTATTGTTGGTTTGTAATGGAAAAAGTAATATGCACTATAAATTTCCTATTATTAGTTTGCATTAAATATTTATGTCTGTTTTGATGTTATATCTTTTTTTAGCTTCCTAAAAGGAAATGGAAATCAGCATTAATAGCATATTTTATATAATCAATCAGCAATTTATTGAAAATATATATTATGCTAAATGTCACTGCCTGATGTTCAGGATTGTGCTTGGTGATGCAAAGCTTACAAAGAAGTGATAAGATATTGTTTCCAAACCAAGAGAGTACAATCAAGGACATAGACACAAATGATCAAACGTTGGCTAGAAGACAACTATATTAGTGATGACTGCTCCAGAAGTCTGGAGGGAGGAGCCACCCTTGTGACCTTGTCAATCAGTGAAAACCTCAAGGAGATTATGGATTTAAGCTAGGACTTTAGGAATATGCAAGAGCAGCTGAGACAGGGAGGTGACTACACAGCCCAGTGGAGGCCGTGTCAACTTTATAACAGAAAGACATGAATTTGTCTCCTTTTGTCACTTGCTGGGGATATGACTTTACTTAAATTACTTAACATTTCTGAATTTCAATTTCCTTATCTATTGAACAAAGATCATCATGATAAGCCAGCAGGATTGTTAAAAGAGATAGATTTGATGCATGCCATTTGGTTTGGCTTCAGTAAGCGGTAGCTGTATCGAGGCATTAACTCAGGGGCAAGGTGAGCCTGATGTAAGCAGGATGGAGTGAGGAGAGCGCCGAGGACCAAAGGAGATGCTAGGCGCTGAGTAAGGAACAGAAGAAGGCAGGACTACTACAGCCGTGGTATGTAGCCAGGAGAGAGAGATGAGGAGGCCAAAGGGAAAAGTCTGGATTCTTAGAATGTGAATTGGAAGAAAAAAGTGGTATCATAAGTCTTATGATGGCATGTGAAATAAAATCCTATGGAAAGAACTCTCAGAGATTTGCCTCAAGAGTGATTTTTAGTCATCTAAGTATTACCAAAAAATGGGAGAAATTGGTATAGAGAAGAAACAAGGAGGAAGTGACTTTTGTTTATTTTCCACATTATTTATAGACAGGACTAATGTTCAGTGTAGAATTATTAGGAATTAAGTTTTTTAAAACCACAGAACCTAACAACTCATTGAAAACACTAAGAATATCTCAGCATATATTCTTTCAGTTACATGAAATAATGCTTTAAAAACACAGTCATACTCTCTGTACTGTGCTACTGCTTATTTTGTAACTGTCAAGATGCTTCACAGGAAAATAATAGGCACTGATGACATAAGCTATACCAACCCCAAGATCTCAAGTAAGAAAGATGGTGAGGTGAACAAATGTAGAAGTTTGTAGAGGAAGCACATATGAGTGGATGCCAATGGGACATGCACGCAGAGGTATCTTAACGAGGCTTGGACATTGAGAGCACTCACTTGGGATCCTCAGACTAGATTTCGTAAACCTAGTTTAGAAGTTTAGGGTTCTAAGGCAAAGGAGGAAAGGAGTTGTTAAAAAAAAAAAGTAATGTGGAGAGAAAAGAGGGACAGCTTCTTGAAAAAGTAAAAGAACTGGAAAAGAGAAGGCAAGTTGGTCACCTGGAATATCAGGAAATACAATGTATCAGCATCCCAAAGCAGGGACCCTTTCAGAAAACATAGAGAAGTCAACAGTGCAAACATCTCAGAAAGGTCATGAGACATGATAACTGAGAAAAAGCCATTATATTTGACAAAAACCTGTCATTAAGTCATCTTTTGGAGAGCATTTTCAGTAGAATGGTGGAAGTAGAAAGTTTGTAGGAATTAAAGGATTTATCAGTAGTGGAGACAGCACAAACTACTTCTTTCAGGAGTTTCTGGATAAAGGGAGGCAAACTATTTTATTTTGACAGGTAGAATCAATAAAATATGTTTGTTGTTCTCATATTGGTGACAACCAGGTGGGTTTTTCTGGGGAGAGAAGGAGCAAGGAATCCAGAGGGAGATACTCATTGAGAGATAATATCCCAGAGATGAGGAAAGTTGAGGTACACAGATACGGGTGGAGGAAATTAGCTTAATTATGAGGAAGAACAAAACGCCCCCGAGCTTTGAGGGAATAAAGGATAGATTAAAGTTGAGCATACGCAAGGACACTCCTGAAAAATAATCTTTTCTCCTAAAATCTCTGTGTGAAGGTGGCCACTAACATGTTTGTCCCCAAACCAGGGTATGGCTTTCTTGCTTCATATTACACTGACCCCTACACAATACTAGACCATGTTCACCATATTTCATGTTAAAAAAAAAAAAAAACTAAACTCCACTGAATCCGCACTGTTAAAATTAAAACAACAACAAAAGATGGCTGCATTTTAAAGTGCTGGACAACATTATAATTCTTTATTTTTGACATAGCATATTATTAGCCACTAAAGCCCTTTGTTTGTTACCTGCCAATGAAATGGCTGGCAAATGGGACACGCAATTCATTGGGTAATTAGAGACTAGCTAAGTGTCCCTTTCAGGAAGCAATGGATATTAATTATAAGTAGTAATACAATTAAAAACAAAAAAAGGCTTGCATAAGTCATAAGAAATAATTTATTTTTCTTACTTATTAAGGAAATTAATATTCATACATAAAATCTTCAGAGTTCATCACTGTATTTCTAAGTGTCTAACAAACATTTTTGCTTGGTTATTCTGCGTACACCTCACTTTGTTTAAAATTGAACTCAGCATCTCCTCTGTCGTCTCGTTGTCGTTGTTACTCTTTCTTATCCCAACAAATGGAACTCATGAATCACCATTCAGTTACATTGACTTAAACTTCTGAGGCATTTGCAGCTCCCCTTTCTCTTTCAGAACCCGGTGTCCAACTAGGCATCAAGTTATGTATCTCCCAGATTTGTAATCCCATTTATTATCTCTCCTGGCAAGATCATACTTTTAGCTCTTTTCGTCCCTTGCCTGAATAGATAAACAAACCCATGACTTAATAGTCTTGCTTCCATCTCCTCTTCACAGATCCGCCACATGCTCGTGCTAGTTGTTTTTCCAAATGAATATCTGCAGAGAATAGAGCTAGATTCACTGCCACTACATTATATGACCCTCACCATATTTCTTCATGTGCTCACCTTTCATCTAATCCTCCACCACCACTGCTCCCCCGACACTCACATAGATATTTAAAAAAGATTGCCGCTTCTGCGGAATATTGTCTCTTCAGTGTTTTTGAGTATTTTTCTTTCACTTCAGGTCCATGTTAAAAGCATCTTACCCATAAATCTTGCCTCCAATCTTGGCAGCTTACTTCCCCGTCCACCACGGTTCTCTATCTACAAACACACACCATGAGTTCTTCAGCCTTGGTCGGTTGACACACGTTTTCCTCTAGCATATCATGTGATATTCATAGTTATTGAACGGGTTTCTACTAACTTTGCATCTAAGCTCCTATATTAACTCTGCTGTGAGCTGTTTAGTCTCTAACCTCTGAGACAGGAAATCATTCAAAAGTCACCGTAGCCACAGCATGTTGACAATATTATCCTTATGGAAAGAAAGGCATTGGCTAGTGATTTTTAAAATATGTATTTGATATGTGTCTTGGATTTGTGATATAGGATGTGTAGAATTTTTTTTTAAATGTAAAAGACTAATGGGGAAAGGACCGTATAGGAGGAGTTCTAAGATAATAGACATGGACCGTTTTCCAACAAATCTCTTAAGTACTGAATCTCTTTCTTTACCTACAAAATAAAGTTACCACCAACAGAACATCCCATGCCAATCTAACAGACTTGTTGTGAGAATAATGTGATATAATATATATGAAAGTACTTTCAGTGCTATGAAAATGTAAAAATATAAAAGTTTATCATATCTATACTTGCTATTTCAAGGGCGGTTCTCAAAACAACAGCAGCATCACCTGGTTGCTTGTTAGAAATATAGAATCTTGTAATTACTGAATAAGAATTTGGATTTTAACAAGTTCCCTAAGTCACGAGTATGTACATTAAAATATGAGATGTACTACTACAGAATTCATAGACATCTATTATTGCCCTTATCTCCAGGGAAGAAAAACATTAAGCTTCTCTCTTACTAAAAACTTGGCTAATTTAGAATGGACGTGGGGCACCTGGGTGACTCAGTCAGTTAAGCATCCGACTTCAGGTCAGGTCATGTTCATGAGTGCAAGCCCCACATTGGGCTCTGTGTTGACAGCTCAGACCCTGGTACCTGCTTCCGTTATGTGTCTCCCTCTCTCTCAACCCCTCCCCCAGTCATGCTCTGTCTCTTTCTCTTTCAAAAATAAATAAACATTAAAAAAATTAAGAATGGACTTTTATTTTTGAGCGGTTGTTTTCTCACTAGCAGTGGGGTCCTCACACTTACCGAGCACTGGCTAACATCTTCTAGCTGCTGTCTCACTTGATGGGTCATTTCTGGACTTCAGTGGTTTGAGAAATGATTGAGGAAACAGCTATTCCTTTCTTATGACAGAGAATCAGCAAACAAGAACTGAACATACCTATGCATTCATTTGGGCTTAAAAGGAATAAACAAACACATATTTTGTTAGCATAACATGTATGTCAAGAGTAAGCTGTCTGTATATTTTACCACCTGGCAAAGATATTGACACAATAAGTAAATGTTTTGACCAAAGAAAAACAGTATGCACTCATACAGTCATCAAAGTATCTTTGGCTCATATCACTTAAAGAACTTGCTTCTAATTGGTGACTCTATTCAATTTATGTCTGTCATCATAAAACTAAATATACTACAATAACTATCTAAAAATTATTATAGTGATCTTGGGGCACCTGGGTGGCTCAGTTAGTTGAGCATCCAACTTCGGCTCAGGTCATAATCTTTCAGTTCTTGGGTTTGAGCTCTGCCCTGGGCTCTGTGCTGATAGCTCAGAGCCTGGAGCCTGCTTCAGATTCTGTGTCTCCCTCGCTTTCTGTCCCTCCCCTGGTTGTGCTCTGTCTCTATCTCTTTCTCTGTCTCTCAAATATAAATAAATATTAAAATTTAAAAGATACTTTTAAAAATTACTGTAGTGATCCTACCAAAGTATACATATGTACATATATATATGCATATACTTTATATAAGTTAACTATACATATCCAATAACTGTCTAAAATAACTTCTAATATTAGTGCAATAACTACCAAAAATTACTATAGTGATTTTACAAATATATATACAAANCAGGTCTTTCAGGAGACACAGTGTTTGCTCCCATAATCACAAAAGAAAAAGTTCCTCAGTAGGTTTCTTCACAGGGTGCAACAGCCTTTGGTGTGGGTGGAGGCGGTGCTCCAAGCAGAAACAATTGGATGGGAGTGGATATCTGTCCTTAACTCTAAATTAGGCTCTTTGTCTCAGGGGCAGACTCAGTTGTAACTCTTGTGTTCTTAGACCCCTTTATTATGTAAGTTTAGATCTGCAAGGCCCATAGGAAGAGCCTTTTGACAATCATCCACAACGCTTTCATCTGAAATCTCTTCTGAAAAGGCAGGAATACGCTTTTCCTTATGAGAAATCTGTGTGGGGAATATCAGTCTGATCTGGAATATTGTGAGTATTATCCAGCGAGGCCTGTGCGGTTCCCAGCACTTTATTAACTAGATCTTTTGACAAGAGAAAATGTATTCTCTCTCTTCCTTCTCCCTCACTTTCTCCCCCAACCACCCACACGCCACTTAAATAGTCCATACATCTTTAAGTTAACCAGAAAGCATTGGATATGCCGGGCTCCCATGAAATATAGAAATAGTTAAATCTTAATTTCATTAACTAAACTAAGTTGTGGTAGGATCAAAGACTCATTTTAGTTCAATATTTATTGAATTTCTATCATGTATTTAAAAGTCTCTTAGATTTTGAGGACATAAGGATAAATATCTCAAGAAATTCTCAAGAAATATTTTCTTATCAAGGCAGAGATCATTAAATAAGGAGCTAATTGAAGCAAAAATAAATAAAAGAAAATAAAACAAAAAAAAAAGCGAAAAAAAAGTTGTGCAAAGCGAGCTTTCTGAGCACAGTGGAAAGTTATGCTTCTCTAGCCTATTTGTTCAGAGAAATATTCCCGAAGGAGAGGATACATGAATAGTTTCACAAAGTGGGTGAAGACAAGACAGGTGAAGAAAGCCTGGGTAAGGCATTCCAGATAGAGATATTTGCACAAGCCTCAGCTAGAAGGAAAACAGTCAGGAGCAGTGAGAACCACGAGGATTTACCTTCATTTCAGTATGAAGTCTAAATGGAGAACACGAGTAGGTAAAGCGTAAGAGGAACAACAACAGAAAATTATGTTACCTGAGCAAAAGTGGTGTCCTTTTTCATAAAGGAAATTGTGAACAAATTAACAGTCTTTTTGCAAAATGAGGTATAGCTTAAAATAGAATTTCAAATCGCTGATTCTGAATAATCAGAGATTGAAGATAAAGAGGATGCCAGTAGTTTCAGGAAATCAGTTTTCTGCATGGTGAAATCTTGCCCTGACACCTCTAGAATTATTAAAAAGATTCTGAAGAGCATTAGTAGGATGGAAAAGAGGAGAGCTATTATAGAAGTATTTAGGAAGTAGAACTGCCGTTATTTGGGGTGAGGTTCAGAAAAATTCAAACTAACTCCCAGGTTTCTATCTTGGAATAGTATGTGGACAGTAATGTCATTTGCTGTGGTTAAAATTTCCAAAAGAAGTGGCAGATTTTTAAAAAGGAAGCCACATACATTAATTAAATTTTTGACATACTAATTATACAAAATTTGTACTGAGCAGTTACTATATGCTAGGCAATATGGTAAGCACAATCATAAACACAGTCAAGTTGTGTTGTATTGTAATGGCAAACGCAGTTAAGTTCCTTTCCTCTTAGAGTCTGTAATCTAATTGTGGTAGCCATCAGGGAGAGAAATGATGAATTAAAGGTAGCTGTGGGATGTGTACTTAGGTATGATTAACATGTATCTGGGAGAAAAATATGGTAGTAGATGTGGAAATTCCTAGCAAAAATATGCTGGCTTGAACAATGAGTTATGGACACCCACCAAGGGAAGTGAGGGAGAAAGACCAAGGACTAAGGCAGCAAAGAACACTAAAGAAAGACACCAAGAAGAACACTAAAATGTAGGAGTTGATAGAGAAGAAGACCTTGAAGGAGTTAAAACATTTAAAAAGGAAGGGGAGAATTCTTTTAGAAGCTAGAAATATTGTCTCAGAAACCAGAGGAAAGAATTTCAAGGAGGAGGAAGCTGTCAAAGTGTCAAATGTGGCAGAAATTTACAGTAAGATAAAGACTGAAAAATATTCATTGGAATGCATAATATGGAGTCACTAATGATCTTACAAGCAGTTTTAGTGGAGCTAAATAAGAGGAAAACCAAATTACTATAGTTTGAAGCATTTAGTTGGAGGCCAGGAATTAGGGCCAGAAAACCTACTGTGTCTAAATTGTAGGTTATTATTTTAAAACCTTGTCTGAAAAAGGGAAAAGTGTGAATTAGGAAAACAGCATGGCATAGTAAAAAGAGAGGAAGATGTGACATTAGAGAAACTGTAGTTTTAAATGGTTCCTAATTTATCAGAGATATAACAGCAACCATCTTTAAAACTTTACAGGGTTAAGAATCATGGGGCACCTGGGTGGCTCAGTCAGTTAAGCATCCAACTTTGGCTCAGGTCTTGATTTCACAGTTTGTGAGTTTGAGCCCTGTGTTGGGCTCTGTGCTGACAGCTCAGAGCCTGGAGCCTGCTTCAGATTCCGTGTCTCCCTCTCTCGCTACCCCTCCCCCACTCATGCTCTGTTTCTCCCTGTCTCAATAAAAAACAAAAAAAAAATTTTTTTTAAGGATAAAAGGCTATATAATGCATGTGAAATGCTAAAAACTAAGGCATACACTAATTCAAATTTTGAAGACCTGAGAGAGAAGGGATTTCTGTATATAATGCCTCAATGTATTTCATTTTGTTTAATTACCTGCCCCCAAGATCAAATCACTTCCTTTCCAACATAGATCTTCTTCTCATTTTTTGCTTGTTTATTTGTGTGATATTTCCCCAGTAGTTTGTGTGATACTACCTTTTTTAAAGTTTTATTTATTTATTTATTTATTTTTATTTAGAGAAATAGAGCAAGGGGAAAGGGCAAATAGAGAGAGAGAATTCCAAACAGGCTCTGCACTGTCAGTGTGGAGCCCAGTGCAGGGTTCAAACTCATGAACTATGAAATCATGCCCTGAGCTGAAATGAAGAGTCAGGCACTTAACCAACTGAGTTACCCAGGCACCACTGTGTGGTAGCACTTTTAATCTTAAAACTTTTTAATTAAGTCCTTCTTTCTTAAAAACCATATAATTTTATACAGTTCAGCCAAGAGTATATACCAATAACATTATTGTTATGGAGTTTTTCTTTCTAACTCTAAAGGGTGGAAAGGTGTCTTGCAGTATAAGGAAGCTATTTTTGCATTTGTATTTGGCAAAGTGTTTTGCACAGAAGACTAGTTATAATTATTGGTACATGAAAGAATTTTCAGGTTAAGTAAGTCCAGGAAAAGCTTATCATACATATTATCATACATTTGGAATTTATCATACATATGGACACATTAAGGAAGTGGGATAGTAAAGAAACCAACTGAACCTTTTTTTTACCCAATGTTTTTCAAATTTATTCAACCATGATATCTTTTCTGTAATATAATAGCAGTGTTCAGCTGAATGCACTGTAAGGAATGATGTCTTACACTTACTTAAAAGATTTGAGGAAACAGTAGAGCAAAGATAATAGAATTTTTTAAAAAAGTAAGTGACAACATATATTTAAAAAAAAGAAGAGAAAAACAAAATGAGAAAGGCTGGAGAAAATGTTCAGTTGTGTCACAATTAGAAGAATGAAGATATGCTAACATGTATAATTTACTTATACCCAGACATTGCTATCTCACAATTTCATGTTATTTTTCCCATAAATAAGAAGACAGAAAAGTCTATTGTAATGTAATTTGGGGGGAAATTATCTTAAAATTACACTGATATGGAAAATTGAGTAATTGCTAGCAAGCAGCAGTGGTGATAAATACTTCATAAGTCTCCCTACAGAGACTCATATAAATCTATGAGACAGCAAGTCAACCACCATTTCTATCATAGACTAATGTTTATTGAGTAGTCAACAGGTATGTGTCATTATAATATGTTGAGAGGGTTGATTACTAAAAAGAAACAATAAATCAAGAAAACTATAATGAGTTTTACTATGTTAGTTCAAGGACATTTACTTAAAGCCTTGTAATTCCAATCTTGGAGAAAGAAAAATAACTAATATTGGTGGAGCAATTAATCAATTAATCAAGAGAATTTATTCACATATATGCAAAACATAATTTGATCTCATAATGATCTTGTGATTCAGGTTCCATTATTTAGCCCAAGTTACAGGCAAGGAAGCTGATTCAAAGATCAAATGTTTCCCATGTTACAAAATTCATGGAATAACATGGCTTCTTTCAACACATCAATGACCTCATTCACACACTCAACATTATTTCTAAGTCAGTGAACAAAAGACTCACAATATCACAAGTTGTCCTCTTTGACTTTAAGGTCAATGTAGTGTACTTCCTCTTGCCAATATATCCTTGATATAATTTACTGCCAAATTTAGAACCTCAAGTATCTTAGTCTCAGAATAATGTAGACATGATAGATCAAGGGAAGAGAGGAAGGTGGGTGGAGAAAAAAAAACAATGCAAAACAAAACCCCAAAACAAACAAACAAAAAACAACACGTGAAGTGGTGGTACTTCTATTTTGAACTGTAAACTTAAAGTAATCCTTAGATAACAATTCTAGATGATACTAATAATAAAGCAGGGTAGTACACCGTATGTTGCTTAGGGCAGGGATTTTGTTGGTTTATTTCATGTATTTCCTGTGCCAAAAACAGTTCCTGGCACATAGTATGAGCCCAGTAAATGGCTTTGAATGAACAAATGAGTAAGAGTTTAATTATATAGTCAAATGGATCTGGACTCTTGTTTCCTAATTTGTTAAATGGAGAAATTGACCTTACGAGGTTTATTATAAATGTTAAAATATTGTATTTAAAATGTTTAGCATGATTCTGGGCACAAATAAACAGTTAAAATGTTATCTATAAATTAGATTAATAAGTACAGAAAACAACAGCTTTTAATTTGGTACAGTCTTTCAAAATCTGAAACACATTTATTGGCCTTTTGGCTCCCCAAAATGAAAGCAACTTTTGTTTTGTGGAAAAACAATATAACCTTTTTCATGTGTAACTTTAGATGCACCATTTCTGTACTAAAATCTTATTTTTTTTCTACTTTTAATGGTGACTTAGTATTATAGTCTTTCATTTGCTGTTGTTATTGTTCTATCTTCTAAAGATTGGGAGATCTATTTCTTAGCATATTCAATCAAGCAAGCAAGCATGGTTTGATTAGTAGCTTCTGAATCAGTCTATGACAGGTACAGTTTTTTCTCAGCTGACTTACAGGAGAGACACAGGCTCTGCGGGTCCCAGAGAAGTCGTCTCTATTAAGAAAGAATGCAATAGCTTCTTTTAAAATTTCTAAGCTCTACTTATGCATTCGTGTAGTCAACGTTAGTGTAAACAAAAGAATTATTAGCCATTATTTAGATGTCACCTTCTTCAGAGATTTCATCAACATACATATTTTAGAATCTCCAAAAGTCATAATTTTTAGTTTTTAGACTTTCCCCAGAATGATTTTCTTCCTTCTGTAGTTTATGAGAATCAAAAAATGCTCTTTTTGTCCTTTCTAATAAAATTTTCTTTGAAAATCTTTCTTCATTTCTTTTTTTTTTATGTTTTATTTATTTATTTATTTATTTATTTATTTATTTATTTTTTACAAATAGTTTATTGTCAAATTAGTTTCCACATAACACTNTGGCAAGTACGGTCTTTCTATGCACCAAGCGGAGGTTTTTCTCCCCTGTGCGGAAGTTTTTCTGTTTCGGACTCTCTCCTTTTCCCCTCTCACTCCCCGTAGAGGGTAGAGGGGGATCGCCTCCCACCCTGGAGTCTCCGATCCCGGCCCGATTTTATCTTCCCCGGTTCGCACTCACGTTAGAAGGCTCTCTCAGTGGATTCTGCGTCCTTTGTCTCCCAATCTCTCAGGTTTTGTAAGGTTTCCAATGGCTTCAGATCTTTTCTGTGTGATGTATGGGCGCGAGTGCAAGTACGGAGCTCCTCACTTCTCCGCCATCTTGCCCTCTCTCCGAAAATCTTTCTTCATTTCAATGCAATCCAAAAACTAATTGAGGAAGGTGGTAAACAGACTCGGATTTAGATGTTTTAGAGGGATCTTTTCTTTTCTTTCATATGCTATTCAAATTTAGCTCTCAAAAACACAAAACATCTTGAGAAAGAAATATGGTACTATTTGTTTGACTATAGAAGAAAAGGGAAGGAAGGGAAGGGAAGGATGGGGAAGGGAAGGGAAGCAAAGGGGAGGGAAGGAAAGAAATAATATTAACTACCATCTCTTTTATTCTCACATTTCTAGTTTCAGAACATAATATTCTCAAACTCAGGAACTGAGCTTGATGTGACCAATAACAAACATGGCAGAAATAATGGTTTCTTTGGGGCCATGCCTTACAACTTTAGACAAGCCCATCAAAATTTAGACATTTTACTGAGAAAATGAAACTTTTCATAAACCCTCCATCCCCACCCCTTGCTTTAATCAATGCCTTGACTCTTAAGGTAAGGATTCAGCATGGTGGATGCTCATTTCTTATTGCCTCACATCTTTCCTAAGACCCACTTAAAATATCAGAACATGATGTAGTAAAGTTTAGAGTAATATAGTTTAGTAAGTCTTAATAATTAAAATATGCTTGTGTCACATGATGTCAGTCAATTGAAAAGGATTGAGAATATCTATTATATTCCAGCCCCAAGCTACTCAATAGTCACACCTAAACATAATATAATTTTCTCTTTTTCATTGGTGAAATAGCCATAACCAACATTAATGAGAAATTCTGTACACAAATTTTTACATGTTATTTTTACATATCCTGAAGCAAGATGATCACAACACAAATTTGAAAAATCTCCCATGTAGAGAAAAAAAAAGGGAAGATTTCTGCCAATGGTATGTTTCAGTGAAGGCCTATAGAATTAAAAGAACTCTCTTTTCTGCAAGTCCTTTTCAAATATTTTAGCAGCATCTTTAGTGAGTCATTAGTGGGAGTATGTTTAGTTGCATGCATTACTCAATAGAGTAACCCTCCATTTATATACAGTTGTCACTTGTTCATTAAAGACAATGATTGTTGACACTGTGAGACAATGCACAAGTGCTAAGAATACAAAGATGATAGTTGCATTGCTGTCCCTGCCTAGTGAATTTCACAATTTATTTGTGGAAGACAAATGAGTAAATAATTACAAAGTATTGCAAATAATTACAGTGTACAGAGATGATGGTTTTCATACGATGCTGAGAGTACAGATTAGGGGTGTCTAACTCATCCTGGAAAGAGATCAGGAAAGGCATCCGGAGGGAGACAGCAGCTGAGCTGAGACTTGATAAATGAACATGGTATGGTGAAAAGATGCAAGTAGAGGGCAAAAACATCAGGTGATATGATAGGGTATGAAAATTATATATTTGAGGCTCTAATAGAAGCAGAAACTGAGAAGGAAATCAACAAGTACACTCAAGATATATTTAGAAAATGGAATCAACAGGGCTCTCTTAACAGCTGAATAGGGAGGATGAAGCATGGAGAATTTTGGATGATTTTCAACCTTCTGGTTGGAATTGTAGATGGAGTGTAGTATCACTTACCAATATAGAGAATTGTGTTTGAAAAAGTCTTTTCTTTAGGAAGTTCAGTATGTAGGTCAATAATTGCGTATGACCATTTATCCCTTTATCTTCTATTTTCTCTGAACTTTCCAAAGTATATGTGTGATATCGAAATTGATATCCTTTTCTATGCCCTTAAAGAGAGGTAGGTAGAATGGCATTTCAACCAAATCTAATTTCTATGACTGTCACCAGAATTACATTCATCCATAAGAATTTGTTTTTTCAATTAATAGGTAAGATTTAAAGGCTAAATATTCTTAGGAGACTGAAATGCTTAGCAGGCACCAAATGCTGAGTCATTGCTTGACAAATGAATGATAGAATAGTTGAATAATCATGGTGTGTTCTCCATGTTTTATTAAGTTCTCTATCAAAAAAAAAAAAAACAAGGGAGAGTCTTCTAAGTAATGACTCCAATTAACTTCTATTTTCTATTGTTTCTCTGTTAATTTCCCTTAATCTGTTATAACCAATCACAGTGCAAACAAAACATTTGCTGCTAGCAGTTTAATCAACGTCACTTTAAATCCCTCTGAACTTCAAGGAGAAGGACTCAAAGATACCATTCATGTGAGGCAAAATCTAAGATACTGAGAGGGATTGTGAGAACATAGTGGTCAAGGGTAGATGCTTAAATAACAAAAAAGTTTTCATAGAAATTTATTGTAATAGAGTCTCAAAAAATTTAGCATAATTGGAACCTAGAAAATTTAACACAATGCAAACAAAACCAGTGAAGATGAAGAAGTCCTTTCTGTATATGAATTTCACTGGGTTCATGTATATAAGAGGCCATATGATCACAAATCTTAATAAGTAGACCTTAAGGAATTTCTAAACACTATCTCAATATGTTGTCAATACTTCTGCTTTTAAAAATTAAAGGACACCATGAACAATATTTTTACTTCTTACCACCAGACTGCATTTTCATTGATCCTAACATAAAATAAAAATTCTTCCCGAAATTTAGTTCCAATTGTCAGTGGCAATTCTTGCTTGCCAAGCGGCTTTTAGAAGACTAAAGGGTTATTTTCAAAGCATTATTTGTGATTTTGTTTCTGATTTACAGCACTACATAAACAATGCTAATCCTCACATAATTTTACATTAAATCTCTAAAAGTGCATTTGTAAACATCAGGTAAATGATAATATGGCATTATTTCAATCAAGTAACTTTATATAGTACATTTGATGAACAAGATTGCCTGTATATGTAAATACCTCCATAGGTAAAAGAAGAAAAAAGAATGTTTATTCAAATTCATATCCAAGTCAGAAAGTAGTTCCTTTTAGAGTTTTATAATATATTTTACATATTTAACATTTATGTATCTTCCATTTTAATTTTGATAATTGAAAGATTAGAAAACCTCATAAAACATGTAGGTGAGTAATAACGGCTTCTGGTAATATGTAATAAGATTTCTGAACTGATTCAAGCATCCCATAAAAGTGCTTATGATATTTTCTTGCCTCCTCCAAATGGCTCATTTTTCCGATATATATGATACAAAGTTTGGATATTAATCTTCATGTCAGTTTAAAAGGTAAAGTACCTGTTTGATAGTTCTTTCTGGTTAAGATATAAATCTGCAGCAGAGCCAATTCCTGCTCTATAGTAAATAACTGTATAAATAGATATATTATATCTATGTATATGGAACAGACTCAATGGCCTCAGAAACAAGGTTTGTTTTTCTGCCTTTAAATTTAAACATATTTCCATCAGCAAAAAATCTATTAGGAATTGAGCAAACAGATTTACTAAAAAGCAATAAGCCTAAAAGAAATTAATGCTGCAACTTTTCACATTGATTATCTAAATTGTGTCTCCTTTATAAATTATTTACTATTTAGATTTAAATTAATATTTAACAGGGGTGCGTGGGTGGTTCAGTCAGTTAAGCATCCAACACTTGATTTCAGCTCAGGTCATGATCTCTCGGTGTGTGAGTTTGAGCCCTACATCAGGCTCTGCCCTGACAGTGCAGAGCCTGGTTGGGATTCTCTCTCCCTCTCTCTCTGCTCCTCCCCTGCTTTCTCTCTCTCTCAAAGATAAATAAACTTTAAAAAAAAATAAATTAACATTTAACATAAATATATCACTTCACCTGGATGAGAGCTTAGAAACCATCAGTCTAGGGGCGCCTGGGTGGCTCAGTCGGTTGGGCAGCCGACTTCGACTCAGGTCATGATCTCATGATCTCACGGCTTGTGGGTTTGAGCCTTGCTTTGGGCTCTGTGCTGACAGCTAGCTCAGACACTGGAGCCTGTTTAAGATTCTGCATCTCCCTCTCTCTCTGACCCTCCCCTTCTCAAGCTGTCTCTCTCTCTCAGAAATAAATAAAAGCATTACAAAAAAAATTATTTTAAAAGAAACCATCAATCTAATTTCTGCCATTTATTTTCTTTTTGTAAAAGGTAAAGAAAGTTAAATGGCCATGTCAAGGTACCACAGCTAATGAGTTTCAAGAACCAAACCCAACTCTTAAGGTCTCATATCTATTACTTGACCCCATAACTCTGCACATTAATAATTTTTATTATGTTAAATCAAGATTTTATTATTCTTGTCAGATGTTACTTTAGGAATTTCCTTAGTATATATAGATAGAGACATGTTGTATATTACTTTATGTAATTTTAAACTGCTGTGATTTCTATCATCCATGTGTCTAATATTTCAGAATAATTTTTGCTCAATTTTTTCCTTTTCCTTCCTTTTTTGTTCATTGAACATGACCATTTTTTGTTTAAGTCAATGCATAGTAAAAGTAGAAATGGACAACATTACATTGACAATTTCATTTGTTTTCAATAAAATTTGAGAAATTTAGAAAACAAAAAATTAAAAGCTATAATAAAAATATTTTTTATAAATTTTAATGTTTTATTTATTTCTGAGAGAGAGAGAGAGACAGCATGAGCAGGGGAGGGTCAGAGAGAGGGAGACACAGAATCTGAAGCAGCTCCAGGCTCTGAGCCGTCAGCACAGAACCCAACACGGAGCTCGAACCCACGAACTGTGAGATCATGACCTGAGCTGAAGTCGGAAGCTTAACTGACTGAGCCACTCAGGCACCCTTATAATAAAAATATTTTTAAAACCCTAAAATCCCTCTAAATTAAACAAATATATGTAAGAATGTATCTGTCATATTACTTCCTACTGTTTGAAACACAGCCTGTGACATGAAGCCAGTTACTATCCCTATGAGAACAACAGAATTATAATGATTTGGTTTCCTTTGTTAAAAACTAAAAAAATTCTCCTATTATATGAATTTGATTTCATATCACGTCCTTTATAGATCTCAATCACAAACCTCTGAATAGAATATTACTGCCATCTATACTGAAAAGTTGACACGCTAGAATCAACATAAGCATGTTCTGTCTGTAGTTTTATCCATTTATGTCTCAGTAGATTGAAACCTTTCTCTTTGACTCTAACTAAGCCTTATTTGCTGAAATATGACATACACAATTAGCTGGAACTCAAAATTGTAAAAAATAGCCACAGATTTTGTTAAATGAATACTATTAACAAATGTAGTCATGGTTCTCAAACAGAGGTTCTCAGACTTCAACATGTGTCTGATATACCTGGAGAGCTGGGCTCACCCCTAGAGTTTATGGTTCTGCAGGTCAGGGATGGGCTTGAACATGTGCATTTCTAATAAATTTCCAGGTTATCCTATTGCATGAGAACCACTACCTTATAGAATTCTCCACCAACAAGTAATCTACAGTGTTCTTATACTTATTGCTGCCTAAATGTGGACTTTAAGGAATATATAGGCTTAGATGACAACATACATATGCATTTTATTCATTCATATATCTGCAGATGCGTTTTCCTATAAAGTTTCATCAGATTTTAAACTAGTACAATTTGTCTCATAATTGAATGTATGAGATCATGAAACTGAGAATGAAAAGAGCTAAAGAACACGTGGGAATAATATTAGCAAAATGGTGGTACAGAAATTCCTAGTGTCCATTACCTCCCAAAAGCATCAATGTGAACATCTATATGTACAAAAAAATACTCTCACAAGAACTAAGGATTACAGGTGAGGGAATATAACACCTGGATGAAGCACAGAAATAAAAATAAAAAGACAATTGAGGAAAATAAGAATAGATTCACATTACCCCCACCCTCTCTGCCAAACCTGGGCAGCTTAGCACAGAAGAGACACCCTCTGTGTAGGAGAAGGAGAGTGAAAAGAGCTCCCAACTTCACTGCAGACCCCAGTTGGCCTGTGTCAACACCAGGCTGACTCTCAAAGGCCTAGATGGCTCCCATGGTACTAGGCTCCCAGCCCACCAAGGCACTGACCAGCTTCCACAGCCTGTGGGCAGCAAGCATGGCACAAGGTTCCCTGCAGGTTCCTATGAACTTGCTGCTGGCGCATCCTAGCATAAGCCAACTCCCACAGACCCCATGATCCCAGCCTGCCCCAACACCAAGGTAGCACCTGTAGCCTCAGGCTCTAAGCAGTACCCATAGACTAAGATTCCCAGCCTGATTCCAAGCCAGGTAAGTCCGAAAAGACCCAGGCCCCAACTGGGCTTCTATGAACGCAACCCCTTGCTTTGCCCCAGCACCAGGTCATCTTTGAAGTTCCAGGTGGCCTTCTGAAGGTCCAGGTTTTAGATGGGTCCCACAACCTAGGCTCCTGTCCTGCCCCAGGACCAGGCCAGCCCACATGACCCTAGGCTGTAGACTGACTTCTGTGAAAACAGACTCCCAAACTGTCCCAGCACTGGGCCAGTCATCAAGACCCAGATGCCAGGCCCTCCCCTGTAGCCCTTGGCAAACAGTCAACCTCTTCAGATCCAGGCACCAAGATATTCCCCATGAACACAAACACAAGGCCTGCCCACCTGCTGATCCAGGCACCAGCTCTACCTGCCCAAGGACACCATAAAATGGCACACCCAGGATGTCTAGATGAGCTGACTGGTATGAAGCTTTGTCCACCAAAGCCAGTCTATAAGGAAGTATTTACTTGCTCAAATTAGCACATATCAGCATAGAGACACAAGGATCATGAATAATCAATGAAATATGACACCACTAAAGGAAACTAGTAAAGCTTCCATGACTGGCCCTAAAAGTATGGAAACCTATGAATTACCTGACAAAGAATTCAGAATAATCCTCTTAAAGAAATTCAGTGAATTACAAGAAATTAGAGACAACTAAATGAAAGTAGGAAAACAATACATAAACAAATTGAGAAGTTTGAGACAGAAACAGAAACCATTAAAAAAACAAAACAGAGTTCTCAGAGTGGAAAATACAGTGACTAAACTGGAGCATCCAATACAGAGCTTCCATAACAGACTGGACCAAACTGAAGAAGGAATTAGTGAATGAAAAAACAGGTCATATGCAACCATCCAGTCAGATGAGGAAAAAGAAAAGAGAATGAAAAACAGCAAGAAAGCCTTTGTGAATTATGGCACACTATTAAAAGAAACAACCTAAGCATTATTGGAGTCTTAGAAGAAGACAGCAAGAGGGGACCAAAGTTTACTTAAAGAGATAATGGCTGAAAACATCCCAAATCTGGGTAGAGATTTGGACATTCAAGTTCATGAAGCAGATAGGTCCCCCCACTTATACCATAGTTGTTAAGAGTCATAGTTGCTACAAGAGCCAATCTTAAATGTTATCACCATGCACACAAAAAGAAATAAACATTGTGAGGTGATAGATGTATTAGCTAAACTTATTATGGTAATTGTTTCACAATACATATATGTATGAAACCATCAAGTTGTACACCTCAAACTTACATATGTAATATGTCAATTGTATCTCAACAAAGCTGGAAAAAATATTTAGATTTTAGTGGTGAGATTTCATTATCAGGACTTCTTAGCTTACTCTCTCTGTGCTTTGTATCCACTGATTATTAACAAGTCATTAAACATAGTCTCATATGTGCTCTATCTTGGCAAATGTTGATTTTATCCCTCTAGCACAGTAGTTCTCACACCTAAGTAGTCACTAAACTCACCTGAGAAAGCTGCTCCAGGAACCTCAGTTTGGGAACTACTACTTTAGGACCTAGATTGACAAGGATGTCTCAGAGGTAAAATGTATAGAAGCATAATACACGTATACCCTGGAATGTTTGTGAAGCCTGGTATGTTTATTTTGGAAAACAAGAAAGTATTTGAAATTATTTCCAAGATCCATCCAGTTTGAAAGTTCTCTTATTATCAGCTGTAAAATTTTTAAGGTTCTTCTGCTCTTATATCAAACTCATATTGAAATTTAATGGTCTTATTTAATGATACTCTCTATTAGATTATCTAAGTAAAAAATTTTCAAGATTTTCGTATGTATTGTGTGTCTAAAATGGTGTTACATTTAAGCATTTTACAAAATTCAGATGTTATGATATTCATCTGAATTGTCCTGACTAAATTAAAGTATAATAAATGGGAAGTAATTTGCTCATTAGATCCAGTAATGAGGCAATTTCTACAATAGTCATCAAATTATGATTTTTTTTGAATAAATTCATGAAAGTTCAGTTTCTTACTTCTGTTTGTGAATTTTACTTTTCTTTTAAAATTTAAAGTCTAGGGGCACCTGGTGGCTCAGTTTGTTAAGTGTCTGAGTCTTGATTTTGGTTAAAGTCATGATCTCAAGATATGAATCATGAGATCAAGCCCTGCCTCCACTGTCAGTGTGGAGCCTGCTTGGGATACATTCACTCCCTGTCTCTGCTCCTCCCCCACTTTTGAGTGTGTTTGTGTGTGCGTGTGTGTGTGTGTGCACTTGAGCACTCTCACTCTTTCTCAAAATAAATAACTTAAAAAAATAAAATTTAAAGTTTAAGTGACCTCATAATGAGTAGGCTTTAGGACTCTCTTGATTCATTTTGGAGTGTATCTATCATATTGTAGAGATGGTTGGAAAGTTTAAGATAAATACATTGCATGGATAAAGCTACTTCATTAGTGAATTAAGATAGTAATTTAACATATACATTTAAGATATCTTAAAGCTATTTATGGACATGTGAATCAGAAAGATCATTAAATGAGGGCTCCCTGGGTGGCTCAGTTGATTATGCATCTGACTTCAGCTCAGGTTATGATCTCACAGTTGGTAAGTTCGAGCCCTGCGTTGGGCTCTGTGCTGACAGCTCAGAGCCTGGAGTCTGCTTCAGATTCTGTGTCTTCGTCTCTCTCTGCTCCTCCCCCACTTATGCTGTCTTTCTGTCTCTCAAAAATAAATAAATTTAAAAAATGAAAGGCCATTGAATGAAATTATTCCATTATTGATCAAAGTTAAACAATCAATTTTGAGAGAATTTGTTATGAAGCAGATTATTTAAAAGCCTTTATTGACATCACTCATGTTAACAGTTTCTGGGCCAGAATTGTTATTATACAAAGTTATTTAGATCTATGTTCAATGTAGACCTTTGGCTATTGATACATATTTAAAACATGAACTTTAATATTTCCTTGAGAGTGAAAAATCTGTACAAGTAATTTATAGATATATTAGATAATGATTTTACTGTGTCAGTAATAACTTATTAGCATATCAAATAATAATTAGATACATCAGAAAATACAATAACCAGTCGCATAACATAGGGATGTGTATTGGTCTCTTTCCTTTGTTTTTGTTATTTGTGTTTTTCTTCATTTGGTTCTTTGTGGTTTTTTTCTGTATCTTAAAGAATTGATATAGGTTAAACAAGGCATATTTGTTCCTCATTGTGGAAAACATAGAAAACGTATGTGACTGCTGAAGATTTCACAGTTCTAGGGTCATGAACTAGAGTTTGATCTCAGGAGCAATTGGAACTGCTACCTAGTTGTTGCAGGAATGATTTAAGGTTTATTATTCAAATCCCATTCAATATTTAATAGGATTACAGTAAATAGCCTTTACTGCAATGGCCTCAATCACTTAAAAGTAACAAGTTAATCTTGAAGTGAATGTCAAATGAGGTGTGACTTAAAGTTAGCAATTCTATTCATTAGGACTTTATGGACTGAACATTTGGTTATATTCATTTTCTTTTCTTTCAAGTTCATGGTACCATTGCTAGGGACAACTTTTTTCCCTTAGCTAATTTACCCATTTGGAGCAGAATAATGGTCCTTCCTTATGTCAGCCTCTAACCTGGCTGCAGCAGTGGTCTCACAGCCTTATACTGAGGCACATATCCCAGCAGGTTTCCGGTGAGAAACTTCCAGTCCCAAGTTGTATCCAACTGCTGGTATAGATTATTTGCATAGTAGGTATTTATTTAATTTAGTCAACATACATTTATTGATAAAGTCCTATATATCAAGAACCATGCTAAGCTTTGGAAGCACTACTATCTATCAATCGATTGATCAATCTATCTATCTATATAGATATATATAGAGAGAGACAGAGAGAAATACTATTGGAATATTAAAGGTACACCCAACCCAACTCAGTCTGAGGGATTAAGGGAAAGCTATCTAGACCAGCTTATTTTTTTGGATAATATATGAAGGAAAATGAGATTTAGCCAAACTAAAAAAGAGGAAGGATATTCTAAATAAAGAGATCAACATATAAGAGAGTCCAGAGACTAAAGAGACCTTAACTTGGTGTTTAGAAATACGGTACTTCAGTGTGCCTTGAATAGAGCATGCAAAATGGTGAAGAGAGAGAAAAGGGTAATGAGAGATGCAACAATTAGATTCATCACTAACCCCACCAGCCAGGCAAAAGCAGTTGGAGTTCACAGAGACGGTACATGCTCTAGACTGAGATATGATATGTGAAATGACCACACATGCATTCTAGAACATCGCTCTGGCTACAAAAGTTAAGTAAGTGTGAGGGGAGAAAGCCTGTGTTTTGGCTTTGAACAACCAATTTGTTTGTTCTTGGTAATTATGGAGAGAAGCAGTGGTGGACTGGACTAAAGTACTGGCATAGTGTATCTGTTGCCTAGGACTGTGGTAACAAGCACCACAAACTGGGTGGCTTAACATAACAAAAAAGGATTCTAGAGAGAGAAGTCCAAAATCAAGTGTTGGCAGATCCATGTTCTCTTTGAAGGTTAAGAGGAGAATCTCTTCCTTACATTTCCCCTTACCTTTTGGAGTTTCCAGCAAAACTTGGTGTTCCTCGGCTTATAAAAACATCATTCAAATCTTTGCCTCTGTCATCACATGGTATTCTCCCTATATGTCTTCACGTTATCTTCCTCCCTATGCATGTCTCTTATTGGACTGTGTTTAGTATAGTGTAATTGATCCATGGTGAGAGCAGAGGGTAGAACCCTCTGAAAACTATTACATATTTAGGGTAGGATTTTTTTTAAATATTATGTACTACATTAGACTGTATTATAGCTTTTATTCCCCTGAAAACACATGAAATAAATTTATCTCAGGTAATAATACAAGGAATTGCTATACCAGGAATTCTCTTTAAAAACTATTTGTTTATACTTTAAAATATTGTGAATTTTATCATTGATTGCACGTTTGATTTTTGCCTGAATACTAGAATGCTGAGAAGTGAATTGTCACACCAAGTGCAAAGAAATAAGTAGTAACTTTAACACGCATTTTGTGTGCTAATATAATTCCTGAATTCATATATTTTCCTATTTTCATTTTTCTCAACTCACTTCTCCATTTATTTACCTTCTCCTGTTCTCATTGTTCCATTTATTTACCTAATGAACAAACATATGTAATCATATATTAGGTATTGCACCAGTTCCCTGGATTCAAAGATGGATAAGCATGATCTGTTTTCAGATATCTCAGTCTAAAAGGAAAGGTATTTATTCAAGTTATATTTACAGTAGATTGTGAGTAACATGATCAAAAGATCTAAAAGATAATATTGGTACATAAAGGGGAAACACAGTTCAACCACCTCAGATAAAGCTTTCTGAAGAAAAGATAGCTGAGCTGAGCCCTGTGTAAAAGTTAGTCAAATAAAAATTGAAGGGAACAAAACTCTGATGAAAAAAAAATTAAAAAATCAAAGTCTCTGCATAAATGGTGAGACATTGCATGCTTGGGAAGTAGAAGATTCAATATTAAGATGTTAGTTGCTCCCATCTTGATCTATAAATTCAGTGCAGTTTCAATCAAAATCCTAGCAAGTTATTTTGTGAATGTTGACAAAGTGATTCTAAAATTTATACGGAATGGAAAAAGACTCACAGTAGCCAACATGATATTGAAGTACAGGATCAAACTTGGAAGACTGACACTACCCAACTATAATGCTTACTATAGAGAACTAAGGTATTGTTTCCATTGTTTCTTGCCCTGGCCTCAAGTACTTTACTCCTGTGCATATGGTGGTTTCAGGGGCCTTCCACAAATCCCTAGAACTTGCTTTATCTCTTTTCTCTCTTTCTTCTTCTCTCTGCAGCTCTCTACTTTACATGATTCTGACCTGTGATCTCTAGCTGTCTTGGTCTTTCCCGACTCCCAGCTCCATCTCCTCAGTTCAGTTCCATTCTGCATTAAGGCCTTATAATTCACTTAAGGCATTAAGCTGAGACAGTCATAGGACACACTTCATATATTTCCCATCATTTAAAAATCACTGTCCTTCATTGCCTATGTTCAATCTTTAAAGCCAGTGTTTTATGTATTTTGCCTGTTTTCTGTAGTTTTAAGTGGACTAATCAGAACTCAAGTGAATAGGAATTTACACAGGAAAAGATGATCAATATAGTTAATTATATCCATTGGTATTGGCAAGTAGGGGGGCAGTGGTGACTGGAGAGACCTGAGAAACAAAATGGTGGGAATAAAAGCTATATTTTAGTGAATTTATGATTAAGCAGGAGTCAAGAAGTATAAAAAACAACTAAAGGTGACATTCCTAGGAAGCTGAGTTGAACAGATGTTAAAAAGGTACCGGATAACATTCGTAAGGGAATACAGAATCAGAGGAAAGGGTTTTTGTTTACTGTCAAAAACTTTGTTGAGATAGAAAAAAATAAAGAAAATTGAAATTGACTATCAATAAGGCAGAGGTTGACGAACAATGATCTACAGATTGATCACCAGTCTTTTCTGTAAATAAAATTTTATTAGAATACAGCCATGCCTATTCATTTACATATTGTTTATGACTATTTCTGTGTCACAACAGCAGAGCAGTAGAGTTGTGCAGAGATCATATGGTCCAAAGCCAAAAATATATATTATCTAATCTTTCGTAGAAAACTTGTCAACTCATACTAGGAATCCAACATGCAATAAAAGCCTATAATATATTTCTAGTCATTTGGAGTTACAAATTTTATAGCAATCATTTTTAATGTATTATACTGTGACAGTTAGCATTAATAGTATTAATGAAAATGAAAAAAGTCTTATATTTTTTATTTTCAACAATAAAGGGTTAAAAAAGTAATTTTTCAAAATAAAATTATGTGCTCTATCTTAATATTAGAATAAAAAGTTAACACTGAACACAAGAGTTTGTGAGAAAACTATTTTTAATGGTACAATGAAATTTAAAAATGATTTTTTCAATTAGTGATTTTGTGTGGACAGTAAATTACTTATCCTGTAGAATTTAAATAAAGAACAATAGTTGGAGTTTATAGTATTATTTTGATTTTCAAATATGCAATATTCTATCACATTTGATGTCAATTCAATAACAATTGAATGACTTGGTCTTTAATAATTTTTAAACATTTTTTAGGCAAAGAAGTCAAGCCTAAGCCTTCACGTATGTCAAGTGCATGACAAAAAATAAATAAATAAAACAAATCTTAAACCTCTGCTTTTACTTATCTTCTGATTTCATAGTTGAGTATTTTGCTTAAAGTCAAGGCTTAACTACTTTGTGTAGACAATGTGCTTAATATCCTTGTATTTCTAATATCCTTTGTATTTTAATATCCTTTGTGTTTCTGAGAATATGCTATACTAAAATTTTCTTTAATCCTTTGTTCACTGAAGGTACAAAACAATACCTTTTGTTAAGTTCTCACAAAAATCTTAGTTCACATTTTCATTCTATCTCAAAATAATTCATGTTGTGATTGATAATGAGGAACCTTATTTGTCTGTTTGTATTAATTTGTTGCATTTATAAAAAGAAGAAAATATGACAGATTAAAACAATGAATAATGTGTTAAAAATGTGCATGAGTACAGGAAATAAATATCTTTGTATAATCATCATTATTAATGTTCACCTATATTTTTAGAGCCACAAGTAAAAAAAGAAGAAAAACCAGGTATGTATAGTTTATGTATAGAATCATACTTGCATTTCATATTTATAATGATTAGCATATTACTTTTTTCCTAATGTTTCCTGGTGCAAATATTATACAAAAATGTTACCCTTTATTAACTCTTTAAAAATGTGTATTTTCTATTCCACCTGTTCCTAGAAAAGAATGTACTTACAATGGAGAAACTGCTCAGAAATTGATGTGGTTTGTTTAATTAATTACTTTATTTATTTATTCGCAAGTTAGCTAACATGCAGTGTAGTATATTGGCTTCAGGAGTAGATTCTCACAATTCACAGTGCTCATCCCAACAAATGCCCTCCTCAATGCCCATCACCAATTTTCCCCACCTTCCTAACCCCTCACCCTCATCAAACCTCAGTTTGTCCTCTGTAGTTAAGAGTCTCTTATGGTTTGCCTCTCTCTCTGTTTTTATCTTATTTTTGCTTCCTTTCCCCTCTGGTCACCTGTTAAGTTTCTCAAATTCCACATATGAGTGAAATCATGTGATATCTTTCTCTGACTGACTTATTTTGCTTAGCATAATACCCCCCTCCCAGTTTCATCCACATGGTTGCAAAAGGCAAGATTTCATTCTTTTTTATCTCCAAGTAGTATTCCATACATTATTCATTGTATATATATATATATATATACACACACACACACACACACACACACCTCATCTTCTTTCCATTCATCAGTTGATGGACATTTGGGCTCTTTCATAATTTGGCTGTTGATAGTGTTGCTATAAACACTGGGATGCACAAATTCTTAGTAGTACAATTGCTAGATCATAAGGCAATTATATTTTTAATTTTTTGAGGAACCTCCACACTGTAGAGTGGCTACACCAGTTTGCATTCCCACCAACAGAAGAAACAAATTATTGAGTTGAGTCTTGCAAAACCCCTATTTTTGCTGATTACTATACAACACAGACATCCCACCAGAAAAACAGCTCCCTTCATTCTTCTGGGTCTGCTGAAAATTTCTGAGGGTTAGAGTAAGCAGCAGAAACTTTTTAGAAAGAATACACAGCAATCTGATTCTCAAAACAGTTAAAACTTTGGTTCATGTTTGCCAACTATTAGTGTTATAGGGCTGCTGTAATAAAATACCACAAACTAGGTATCTTAGTACAGCAGAAATTTATTTTCTCACAGTTCTGGAAGGTAGAAGTCTGAAATCAGGGTGTCAACAGGGCCATGTTTCCCTTGAACCCAGAGGGAAAAGACCTTTCCTTGCTTCTCTGGCTTCTGGTGTTTGCCAGCAATCCTTGGTGTTCCTTGGCTTGCAGTTGCATTATTCCAACCTCAGCTTGTGTCATCCCATGGACATCTTCTTCCTTTGTGTCTTTATCTCTGTCTTTTATCCTCTTTTTGTAAGACACCAGACATATTAGATTAAGGACCCACTCTACTCCCATAGAACTAAATCTTCACTAATTACACCTGTAAAGATCTTATTTCCAAGTAAGGTCACATTTTGAGGTACTGGGTGTTGGGACTTCAGCCTATCTTTCATAGGGGGAGCNCTATGCTGACAGCTCAGAGCCTGGAGCCTGCTTTGGATTCTGTGTCTCCTTTTCTCTCTCTACCCCTTACCCACTCGTGCCCTGTCTCTCTCTGTCTCAAAAATAAATAAACTATTTTTTAAAAAGTCACAACCATTTTAGTTACAGCTAAGTCCAACATTTCATCAATTCAAAGCCCCAAATCTCATTATCTTAAGCATGTATGGATGAAACCCAGGGTATGATTCTTCTCGCAGAAAATTTCTCTCCATCTGCAAAAACAAGAAACAAATTATCTGCTTCCAAAATAAAATAGTGGAACAAGCTAAGATAGAAATTCCCATTTCAAAAGGGAAAAAACCAAAAGGAAAAGACAGAATTATGGGTCCCAAATAAATTAAAAAAAAAAACATAGAAGGAAAATTCCATCAGATGTCAGGATCCAAGAATATTCTCGTTGGCTGAATAGTGGGTCCTCTAGGCCTGCCTGGGTGCTGGCTCTGTCTTTCCACAGGGCCCCCAGGTGGCAGCCCTGCTCTCTCTCCCCATCAGCCCAGGACTTTTAATCCATGGCTCTTCTCTTAGAGTTGGTATTTGCTCTCTGTCCATTCCAGCCCAGGCCAATCTTTTTTACTTGCCTAGAATTCTCACAAACGTGACCAGCTCTGCATTCAATTGATGAGGTCCATGCCACTGGACAAAGAGTGTCCTACACGGATCTTTCCTCATAATAACTACATCTCTGTTCCTACCTTCTACTGAGGTGGGTAGATTGGACTTGCAAGTTTGTCTGGTCACTCTTTTTGCTCTGTATCCAGGACACCCTATCTCGATAGGTTGAGAATTTTCCAAAACATCAAATGCTGGTTCTTTTTGCTTAACAATTCACTCCTCAATTTGTCTTTTCTCTCACCTTTAGTATATGCAGCAAGGAGAAATCAGGTTGCAACTTCCACACTTTAATTGGAAATTTCTTCAGCTAAACCACTTTCTTCACTTAGAAATTCTACCTTCTGTTACTGAAACCCAAGTTCGGCTGTTTACCACTGAAAAGCCAATACTCCAAAGAGTATTTCCTTTTGTTGGAAAGGAAAGGTTGCTACATTCAACCTTGAATTGATGTCCAAAAACCATCTCCCAGTTTCCCAGTTAAGGAGTGGGGTTTTTAAAAGGGAGATTCAGGGTAGGAGATTACATACATATTAATGAAAGGGGTGGAGAATTTATGATTATTCATGAGGAAAGCTGGAGCATATGCAGCAGGCAAACATATACATAACATCCATCCCATATTCACTTTGGGGTGGAGACTTAACACCAAAACAAAGCAAAATTCATCCCCTGACATCAGGAGGTTATCTTAGGACAAGAAGAAGGAGCTATGGACACTCTCTGAGAGCTGGTATAACCTGGATGGGGTCTTAGGCTTATTTTCTCAGGTAAGAAATTCAGAGCCAGCTTGTTCATAGGTTGGAATCATATAAGCGGACCTTGAGTCCATGCCTCTGTGGAGACAGCTAGTGGATTTTTTAGTGGAGTTGGAAAAGACATAATATCTAACTAGAAGGAAACAGTTCCCCGAAAAACAAGCTTTAAACCTTCTGCTAGTTTCAACTTTAGTAACCCCATGGGGCACGTTTTCACGTACCCCATCTGAGGAACACAATTTAGCCAAGTTGTCTGCCACTTTATATCAAAGATCACCCTGCAGTATTCAATTACGTGTTCCTCATTTCCTTCTCAGACCTCACCAGAAGCACATTCAACATTCCTATTTCTAGCAGCATTTTGTTGATATATGTATTTGATAATGGTATATATGTTTTCTAAATTATTAGATGCTTTCTTCATAGGTCTTGCCAATTCTAAGTCCTCAGCAGAATAGATTCTGATGTCTGTATTTCTGCCAATAAACTTTTCAAGGCAATCTAGGCTTTTTTTTTAAATCAAGTGTCTCAGAATCTTCCAGCCTCTTCTCATCAGCACCAGGCAAACATATGTAACATCCATCCCATGTTCCAAAGCCACTTTCACATTTATATATATTTGTTATAGCAGCATCCCATATCCTGGTACCAAACACTATTGGTTTCCCTGGGTAACTGGAATAAAGTATCACAAACTGGGTAGCTTAAAACAAGACAAATTTACTATCTCACAGTTTGAGAAGCTTGAAGTCCAAAATCATGATGTCAGCAAAGCCATGCTCCCTTTGAAACATGTAGAAGAGAATCTTTCCTTGTTTCTTCAAGCATATGATGTTGGGAGCAATCCTGATCCCTTGGTTTATAGATCCATCACTTTCATCTCTGCCTCCACCATTACATAGCCTACATCTCCCTATGTGTCTCTTTCCGTGTCTCTTTTTCTCTCCTTGTAAGGACACCAGTCAGATTGGATTAAGAACCCACCCTGCTCGAGTATGACCTCATCTTACCTTAACTAATCATATCTGCAACAATCCTATTTCCAAATAAGGTCACATTCTGATGTATGGCAGGTTAAGACTTTAACATATCTTTTTGTGGGACACAATTCAAACCATACCCTATTTTTCTAAATTTCTAAATCATATAAGAACTCAATTAGATATATTTCAAAGATACTCTTCCTATTCCTGCCATCAAATCATTCATCTTATACTGACATGGAAATTATACTCTACAATAATCATCTTGAGAAAACAGATTTTTCTAATTGAAATCAATCAGCAGTAGCAACAACTTAATGACAGGTAAGTACATGGCATGATATTAACTACTGTGTCTTTTATAGTTCAGCCCTGGGGCTCCTGAGTGAATCAGTCTGTTAAGCATCTGACTCTTGATTTCTTCTCAGGTCATTAGATCTCCTGGTTGGTGGAGTCGAGCCCTGTGTCAGGCTCTGCACTGACAGTGTGAATTCTGCTTGGGATTCTCTCTCTCTCCTTCTCTTTCTGCCCTTCTCCTGCTCCCACCTACACACTCGCTTTCTCTCTCAAAATAAATAAATAAACTTAAAAAAAATTTCTAGCACTAAAAAACCAGCAGGAAACTGAAATAATTTTTAGTAAAATTCTACCTTTTTAATTATGGTAGATGGAATAAAAATGATTTCTAAAAGTGAATTTGTGCTCTAGTTCATTTTCTCAGATTTAAAAATTTCTGCCTTTTTCCTTCCCTTTAGAGTCACAAGTTAAAAAGGAAGCAAAACCAGGTAACAAATATTTTTATTTTTAAATAGATACAGAGCTGATATTGCCTTCATCATAGAACTGAAAGAGGCTTACCACCCACCAATGGAGACTTACAGTGTCCCAGAGCCTCATTGTTTTTCTTACTCTGTTGCTCAGTATGGTTTTATATCATTGGATTAGCTGAGAATGAGGACATCCTGTAGGCAAAAACACCTAGAATATGGCCTTAAATGAACCACAGCAAGTGCTTTAGGTTTCAAGAGACATTTTTGGGGGTCCTTCAACTCTAGTATTATCATATTTAATTTGCAGGCTTATTTCCAATGACATAGCAATGATAAAATCACAGGATCATAGACTACTGGGATTTGAAGAGAAAAATGACAAGAATTTATTAAACATCTGTTATGAGCTAATGAGCTAAGGAATAGCTTAGGATTTTTATTTTCATTATATCATTATGAGAGACTTGTAACATAATTATTATTCATATTTAATGTGTGTGGAAACAGTTCAATAGATTATATTGAGAAAATAATTTTTTTCCAAGATTTTCAAGCTAATAAATGTTGGAGCTAAGATTCTGCCCATGTTGGATTTACTCAAAACTTTGGGTGCACTCACTAAGAAATTGTCCCAGACTAATGATTATTTAATTAGGAAGTAACATTGACCTAAAACCAGGGTGACCTTTCCAAGTTTATCTTGCTAAATAGTGTTTTAAGTCCTAGCTCCGGTACCAACTAGCCACTGACCTGAGGCAAGTTAAAAAAAAAACCCTCAGGCTCCATGGAAGCTATTTCTTCACTATAAAAAATTACGTAGCAATATTCCTCAATGTCAGGAAATTCAAGAATTCAAGTTTAAATGTAAATACGATACTATCATACCCCTTTAATTCTCACCAAAGCTTATCTAGTAACTGATCAGAAACTTGATCCTAGTTTCTCTTATAAATAATATATTTTTAACATATCAAAGCTTATGAATGCCTAAGTACTGTCTTACGATTTATTTTCCTGACAGTATTGTTGTTTTTTTTTTTTTTTTGCTGCAGATGAATGTTAGCAGATGGAAATATTTTGCATTTTCCTTTTTTTTAAAACCAGAAGCCCAATACTATTGAAAACTTCTAGTTAGGCCTACTGTCATTTCAAATTTTTATTTATTATTGTAAATAACATAATTTTGCAAGGAATTTAATTGATTCTGCTTTTTTATATATAAAGGTTTCCTTTTGAACTTCATCTGAAAAAACTCAAATATAGTACATGTATTAATTTTATCTATAATGTTTACATAGACTTTTGACAAGAAAATTTTAAATATTTCCAGGAATATATATTTGTTTTCTATGCTTTAGTATTTATGCTTTATTACAACCTATCTTTTGGAAAATATAAGTACTTAAAGTAAATAAGAATTCTTGGTATATCGTTTTCATGCGATCAAAATCATTAAGTTTTCATTTAAACTAAAGTTGCATGAAAATTTAGAAACAGTTTTTCTCTGTGGACACATTTTTTGAAATGTGTCTGTTATTTTCTGCTTAACAAATCACTGGCCTATGGGACAGAGGAAAAAATCACCATATGTTAATTTATAAAGCTTCTAAACAGCTGAAAAGATTTTCTTTTTATTATTTTCAGAACAGGACAGAGCAAAACCGGAAAAGACTGTTTCTCATGGTAAAGCAGGTATTTTGCAGGTGCTATCTATAGTATCAAAGTGTCGCTCTGTGTTCCGGTACCAGCAGGATGAAAAGCTTAATGTCGAATCTAAAGTTTTTAGGGATGATTCAAGTCTTAAGTCATCCAACTTCTATAACATCTCCAATTTTAGTCATCTTCATAATATTTTTGGAACTGAGGACTTGACCTGTCAGGTGTAACTAGACTGTTAGTCTATCCCATCAGATACTTAGCTGAGTAAGAAGATCATCACCTTCAGCACTGAGGTGAATGGGCTCCATTTTTTGTTTTGTTCTGTTCTGCATGGGGCAAAGCAGCCTTGGGAAACTTACAATTCAGAATGGCTCATTGACAATGATCATCTTAGATTCCAAAAATTCCAAGAAAAGGAAATCAACATTTCTTCCTCTTTCCTTTCTTCTTCTTTTCTTTCTCCATCTTTGTCTTAGCTCCTGTTTTTTTTTTTTTTTTAAATTCCATCCCTGGTCTTATATGTTGGAGAAGGTAAAGTTAAGGCAGTGTGTTCTGCTCATCAAGAGAGACACAGAACTTACCAAAACAAATGTATTAATTGTGTTTTATTTAAGACTAAAAACTTTGAAGTTTTCATTTACTCTAATCAAGTATGAGTTTAATTTTGAACCAGTCCCAAGCCTTAGTGTCTTTGATTCCAGGCTGAATTGTTTACCCAAAGTTGTAAATGTGATTAGGCCAGAATCTTTAATAAGATAAAAGCATACTTTCTCTAAGCATACCTTAAGAAACATTTTGCTTATACTTGTAAATTTTTTACTTTAGGAAAACTGTGTGCAATGGGTTTGAGTCCATTTGCTTTCACTGGCCGATGCTTTAAAGTACATGACACACCAACAAAAGAAGCTATAGGAATAGAAAAAGCAGAGCTGTCGTGTGAAGAGTCAAGAATCACTGTCTATATTGACATAATCAGAACCTTAGAACCTCCTCATTTAATGAATAATAAAACCCTGTTATTTTCTTGACTGTACCAAATGTCAGTCATTTTGAGCTGAAATACAGAGAGTGTACAGCATGCACACTGTCACACCTTTCTTGTATTTTAGTGATAATATTCGTATTCTAAATTCTGCTTCCCAGGGAAACTTTCTAATTGATTCATTCCCACTGCTGAATCATTGAAAAGTTTCATTTTACATAGGATCATTGTAATAATCTCTCTACACCAACCCAAATCTCTTTGATCATGTCTTTAAAAACATAGAGGACAGAAGATATCCTAGAAATGTATCACTTTGCCCTTCTCCAGCTGTGCACCATAAAAAAACAAAAACAAAAAACAACCTTGGGTCCCTAGGCTAATCCTGGATTCTCAGGGAGGTATTTTGCACAAGAAAAATAAAAAATCGCTTCTTCCTGTTCTAATTCAATTATTTAAAAAAAAGATATGTGTTTTATAAAACAACCCCTGCATAGATGAATAAAGTGAAATACAGTGAAGGCAAGGAATAGAGTGTGTATTGGCAGGTTAGGGGACAATTCCAATTAGGAAAACTTTAATGGCAAAAATCTGCAAAGGACGTCTGCAGCTGGACACTTTTTCTTTGTGTTCCATCCAATTTGAATTAAAGATATAGCTTGCTGCTTTATTTGAAAAACAAAACAAAACAAAATGCTAAGTTTTTCTCAGTATTGGTGTTGTTTCAAAGAGAATACAAAATATTAAAGTTGACTTATGTCACTGTTTTATACTAATGCATTTAACTTTCCTACTTGTGTTAACATTTTTTCCTATCACAGAAGAAAAAGTTGTCAAGCAGGTAAAAGCTACCACAATAGAAAAAACAGGTAAGTAAAATATTTCATATTTTTCTTCTGTGTATCAGCTTTGTTACAGGGATACACACACACACACACTCGTTTTCACTGAAGTGTATAGAATTTTAGTGCCATAAATTCTAAGATTGTGAATTTTTATGAGTAACTAAAATATATACTCAATGAATTAGCAGTGGAAAACTAGACAAATATAAACTATAAAAATATACACTTTAATTTTTAAGTGTACTTGATCTAAGCTTGCATATAACTTATAAGGTAATCCAAGTAATACATTGATTATCATATACTATTAGATGTTTAATCTTATTTTATTTTAACTTTAGCTTATTTTTAAGTTTATCTATTTATTTTGAAAGAGACAGAGACAGCACTCGAGCAGGGAGGGACAGAGAGAGGGAGAGAGAGAAAATCCCAAGCAGGCTCCACAGTTCCAGTACTGAGTCTGATGCAGGGCTCAAGCTCATGAAACTGTGAAATCATGACCTGAGCTGAAACCAAGAGTTGGACACTGAACTGGTTGAACAACCCAGAACGTATAATATTAAAACAGTTCATCTGCCCGTGTTTCATGTGGGGAGAAAAAAGGAATCCACACACTTCTCCCATTCTGAAGTTCTTTCCTAGAGAGATGAATAAGAGTCTTCATCTCACCTGACATCCTAAACCACTGAATCTTTTCCATTGAATTCCAACATGGAAATTCTACCCACCTGGCCAACTGGAAGTTAATAGAGTCCCATTTCTTACTAAAACATCATTTCAAAGGAAAAAGTCTGTGAAGTAATTTCTTCATTTTAACTGAGATAATAATGATAATCAGGATTTAAATACAGTTTCTCAGTGGAAAATATAATAGAATTCAGGAAAGAACTAATTATTTATATAATTATAGAGTATTAACACATGAGAAAGAAAGAAACCTTATAAGGCCATTTACACAGCACTTCATATGTCCTCTGTACTCTATTACAGCCATTGTCAAAGCTCATAATTTCAGCTAACGTTCCTCTAATGTGCACCCTAAGGTATTAATGTGACCCCCTGAGTATTTCATTTAGTTATATGGGTATTTAGGGATTATCAAGAAGCTAGCCCCCTGCATTTGTGTGCCAAATATATAGATTGCTTTAAATTTCACATACATTTCCTGTGTCATAATTTTTCAGCAAATGATACGATTGATATATTTGCTGCCAGTGGAATGATAGTGTTTAGAGAGAATGGAATCGCTTAATATAAGAAGAAAACCTAAAATTAAAAGAAATAAACACAGATGCTTAAGAGTTATTTCTTTTCAATGGTTTCCACTCATCAATATGCCATTTACTTTTCTCCACTTTTTACAGTCAAGCTCAAACCAGCAAGTAAGAGATGAATAGACTAAAATCTGAAAAATATTGCTTGGCTATTTTGTCTTTAACAATTTGCTTTTTTCTTTAATTGTTAATTTTAGTGTTGCCTAAGTCTAAATTAACTATATAGATGACAAAATAAGGTTTTGCTATAGCTTTGAGTTGACATCTTTGCCTTTCATTACTAATACTTTGCTATAATAATCCAGAAGAAATCTCTGAAAGTTGTATCACCATTACTAATACTAAAAGAGCAATTCCTTAGAAGTTATAAAATAGCACTAAAAAATTAAACAGGCAATCTCTCAAACACACATAGTGAATAACAAAGGAAAATAACTGATATATAATTATCAGTGTTATGAACCACTTATTGCTTTTGATTTGTTTACTTTAAGTAGAATTAATTATACTGTAGGTAGACTGTAGTCTCAAAATCCATGAGACTATAACCATATTACCATTTGTTTATTAAAATCATGAACTTTTCTTAGGAGTGTGAACTTACTGCTCAGGAACGATAGAGAGATTACAGTGGCAGAGAGTTTGGACTCAGAAAGGCAATAGCCTCTTGTCATACAGGTAGTGAATAAGTCCAAAACTGCCTCCAAATTTTGATGTTGGTCCTTGAATGTGGTGTATTTATGAAACAACTTCAGTGAAAGCATGATTGGCTGTTGGTCAAAAATATTCTGGATCCCGTTTCAAAAAAGGATTGACGTGGTCTAAAGATGAATTTGGTGAGATCAATAGGAGACCATATAAGTGGTTTCAGGAGATAATATGCAAATGTGTGTAGCCTAATAGAACATATTCACATCCTGGAACCTGTTGCATGTGTTTTGAATATGTATTTTATACGATTATTGTTACTGTAATCCTTATACTTCTGTAGTGCTGCTTTTATGACAGTTGAAGAAGTTGAATATCAACCTTTCAATTTTATTTTGCATGCTTGTTTAATATTAACATTTAAGCAAATTGAGTTCATGAAAGTGTATTCTTAAGTGCTATCAAACCCTAATTTACAAATATCCAGTTTAGTCTTATGACCAGATAGGTTCCACATCTTCCCACATACTTCACTGCTGGTGCATGATGTTGGGGAAACATAGTGGTACGTTTAGAATCTCCATATTCAGGAGTGAGAGAATAAAGGACAGATGAACCTCAGTAACAGCTCAGGAGGACTAACCCAGGGTGATTAGAAAGAACTAACACTTGGCAATGATCCAAATATTTCCAAATATTCTCAACTCCATTCAATGTATCTTACCAATAATGGCTTCATTTGAAATCCCACTTTTGATGAAAGAGGGAGATCTCCTATTGTTTTTACTCCAAGTATTTTTCAGAGGACTAAGAGAGATATCAGTTACACATTTGATCCCACTTGTCACGTCCTAGAGTTAACTGAGGTTCATCAGTGGGAGTTCTAACTGGACCTGGAAAGAATAAGAGATCCAGGAAAATGAAAATACAAAATGCAGTACTTTATGGCATAGGGTGGGTCTAGGTTCAATTTTCAACAGTAAAATAATGTCCAGCACAAATCACTTCTGATCTTGCAAGAAAGGAACTAGAAGGAGTCAGAAAGGTATAAAGGGGAGCTTGTGAAATGTCAAAGACAAATGTCATCTGCTTTAAAGTATTCCTAAGGAATGACTCTACCTTCGGCAGAGAAGGAAAAATCCTTTTTATTCTCCTCTTTGTCGTAGTCTAGCTTCTTCTTATACCACGCGGCCTCAAGAAGGCTAGTACTTTTGTACCTTCTTACAGGTTGCCCTGAGAATGAACCTGACCTTGTTTATAATGTGTTTCTATGGCAATATGCTTTCTGTGTTCCAACCTGCAAATGACTTAGAGGGCATGCTTCCCATATAAACGGAGGATCACTTGCAAACACATAAATAAGAAATGCTTGCTACACAAATAGTCCACAGATTGCCAATTAATTTTAATTTCTCTTTCTAGAAAAACCTGAGCATCAAGAAAAAGAATCTCCATCTATAAAAACAGGTGTTTTTACATTCTGTCTTAATTCACTATTTTTATTATATTTAAAAATTAGGACAAAGCCTATAAGTATTTTTCATTTTATATCCTGGTATTTTTTAGTCTTGTGGTTTTATAGTAAAATCTAGTTTATCTGACAGGTTGTGTTATTGCTGGCAATCATACATTTTGTTAAGTATTATAACCAGTATGCATATGATTGCCAAACATACTATTATAATACAGTGGCATTTTTTGGTTTCGCATTTTTATTTAAATTCTCGTTATGTAACACATAGTGTAATATTGGTTTCAGGAGTAGACTTGGTGATTCATCACTTACATATAACATCCAATGCTCATCCCAACAAGTGCCCTCCTTAATACTCATCACTCATTTAGTCCACCCCCTGTCCACCTCCCCTCTAGTAGCCCTCATCTTGTTCTAGTTAAGGATCTCGTATGGTTATAATACAGCGGCACTAACAAAATAGTATTTGCTTTCATGATTCACAAGCCCCTTTCACTGTTGTCAATATCAGCGTCATCTGTCATACTGATTAACTCAATTCACTGTTAATAGTATTGTAAAATATCTTGCCAAATTACATTTTACTGAAAACTAATGAATTTCAGCTTGAAATCTTATCTTAAATATAAAATATATAAGTGTTCACTTAATCCTTTAAAAAATACTATTTTTGTATTTTTAATACAATTTTTAAAACTAAAATAATTGGGATGGTTCAAACACAAAGGCATACACTATACACAATTAGCTAATTGTGAAAATATCTCTTCTCTATTTTTCCCTATTCTACCAGTTCCCCTTCCCAAAATATCCAATAGGTAATTTACTGTTAGTTCTTATTGTCTCCTTCTAGCAACATATATACATAACATAAATATACACACATACATATATAAAATAACCCCCACTTTTATTTTTTTACACAAATTATGAAATACTCTATGTTACCCTGTCCCTAGATTTTTTAATTTAAGAATTTATTTTGCAAATTGTTTAATCTCAACAAGTGGAGAATTTCTACATTAATAGTATTCTATTGGATAGTTGTACAGTTTACTTAACTAATCTCTGATTGGCATGTTTAAGTTGTCTAACAAGATTTCTAGAATGATATACAATAATAAATATATCTGCCAGCATAGTTTTGTGAATTTATCTTTGGAGTAAAATTTCTTACAGTATTTTAGTGAAATGGCATATGCAATGTAATTTTTATAGATAATTCTAATTGTTCTCTGATATAAGTTGTATCAATTTATATTCCTGCGGTTAATGAATTGGAGTTAGTTGGCCCAATTTTGAATGATTTTAATTGTTCACAATCATGTCCACATGTTGTCACCATTTTTTTAAATAAATGGATATTTAGGTGTATGACTGCATAATTCATGTTTTTAGCTAATAATCTTAGAAGACAACGAATTTTGGAGAAAGAGATCATGTATTTGGATGGTATAGTTTTGTGCTTTTCATCTATCACTCATCTATTCCCCCTGAGATTTTATAAAATCAGTTTCTTCATTTAAAATACTGCATCAGGGGACTTAGATAGTTACTATTAATTAATATTATCATGTATTCTGCAAAGATGATGGTAGAATATGCATTTTATGCTATTCAGAAATAGTATGGCATTCAAATTATTGTGAGCATTCATATTGCATCAAATCAAACATGAGGTTTATAGGAATAAAGAGAGACCAAGAGGATTCTATATTTGAAAGCTATACAATATCTTCTATAAGGAATTCATCAGGGTTATGACTTTAAAATTACTCAGAAAACATTTTATATTGCTTATTTTAATACAAGTTTAGCCTTTCCTATTATAACTCAAACAGACAGATATATGAATATAAAGGGCTGATATTTTACCTAGGTGTGGAAAGTAATTCTGGTTTTCTTTTCTTTTTTACTTTTTAGACAAACCCAAATCAACTTCAAGTAAGTGTAGATTTTTAAAATTAAAAATTTGATATTTAATTATTTTAATTCTATAATCTCTCTGAAGTTTATATGCCACAGAGAAAGGGCAATATGTCTATTAATGTGAGAGCCATTATGCCATCACCTATGTAAATGATTCTGATTGGCAAAGAATAATGTGGATTAATCCTTGAGCATTTCTTTATTGAGCACCTATTAGCACATTGTACCAGGACATGTGAGAGAGTGCCTAAAATGTGTTTCTGTTGTCATGCCTGTTTAATTAATACATTTACCATGCTAACTAATGCCTGTTTAGAAAATAGCCATTGCAACTTTCCTTAATGTACTTCCTTTTGTTCATTAGGATGTACTGAGTAAACACAGTATGGAGATCCCTCTAATAGTCACTGTTGGGTTAAGAAAAATTTAGAACATGTAATACCTGTCTCCAATTATTTAATTTTAAGCACATGAGCCTTTTATTATCTTACTTTTTTAAAGCCTGCAGGTGAATTGTTTTTTTTCACAATCACTGTTTTATTTTGACATTCCAAGCAATAATATGAATATAACAGTTAATACAGTGTTGAAAATTAATACAGTTTTGTGCAATTTCATAAAAATTAATTATTATTTATTACTGTTACATTATGACCTAGACTTTAACCTGCAGTAAAAATCTGTGCATTTCAATCTAGCAGCTATATCTAACGTTTTGAAATGCCAAGGAATAGACTGATTCCTTAAGAGTGTCATGACAGATTCCTTACAAATGCAGCTACAATTTCCTTCTAAATGAATTTTATGTTAAAACATTAAATGTTGCCTTTGAGTTGGAGAAAATCTTTAGCACACCTAGTTTTTATTGCTATGGATATAGAGTATTGCAAAATTTAAGGGTTGGAAGTCAAAAGTAGAATGCTAATCTAAACTATCATCATAATCATTTGTAAATGCTGTTTTGTTTATGACTCATCATTCATCTTTCATCATCATTATTATAAAATATGTTAATTTTTCTTGAATTTTGAATATAGCTTCCAGAAAAGTTATGGAAGACTGATAATTAAATCTATTAGGTTTATAGAAAATGTTATCATTTTCACTGAATTTGAGGAAAAATACATTTTTGAAAACCTGCCATGTTATATTTTAAAATATTATTGGTCTATGAATTAACTGAAAGAACAAAAGAAAGGCTGGTTCTCTATTTTCATAGACTAAAGACAAGTAGCATTTTATTTCTTGTCTCACTACTGTGACAATAGTCACCATGATCTGAATTTATTTCTGAGATATTTTTCAGTATCATCCCATGACCCCACCCATTGCATTTAGTATAACATCTTATACATGTAGTTGCTTTATAAATATTCAATGAATCAATGCATGCACATACGTATGTATGAAGATCAAATTAAAAGTGTGTGAAGCGGAGGTTTATAACTTGTAATTAAGAAAACCAAGCAAAGCACTTAAAATTGATTATTCTACTGTATAAGATTAGACTGTTTTAGATTCATCTGTAGAGCAGTTCTAAGTTCAAAATAGATTTCTAGTTACAGTTTTCAGAGATATTAGTTTCTTTGCCATTTTGAGTATACACGTTTATTGTCATTACCAGTGGAATTGAATAGGAAATACCTGGAGATAAAGCACAATTGTATGCTACTGAAATACAAATTTATTCTTTCCTTTTCTTTTTCTATATATCTTTTTTTTTTTTTATCTAAAGAGGAAACATCAGAAGTCACAGAATCAGGTAAATATTTACTTTTCCAAAGGAGGTAACATAGATCTATGGAAACAGATCTGTATGTAAATTTATCTATCTAGCTGTGTAACATTTGGGAAAATCACTTAACCAGCTCAGCTTCCTGGTTTCCTCATCTGTAGAACAGGCAAACGACTTCCCAGAAGGCTTGTTATAAGTATTAAATGAGAAACATATGCAACATTCCCACTACATACTTGCTTGTCACTCATTACGTATTGACTTTCTTCTCACTCTGGTCTGATAAATACAGTTGAAGAAAATCATCAATCAACTGAAACTGTTTTTGAAACACCTGTGTCCACTTTTAGTTTGGAGATAGTTTGTGACTCTCATTGTTTTTATTCCATTGTTTTATTTATCGAGCATCCATAGCACCAGTCAAATGCTCATTTCCTTAAGAAAACAATTGAAATTCAGATGTTTTTCCTGTTGTTACTAGTTTACATTTAATAAAAGAATAGTTTCCTCTAACTGTACTTCGAAGTACATTAAAAAAATATAAAAAGAAAAACGGAGGAGTCTCTGTTATACAGGTGACTGAATATAAGCCGAATAAGCATAATGAAAATACATATGTTCTCACACATGGGAGGTACACTCTTCCTTTACATCTTGAAAAAGCAGAGCCCTAAGTCCCTACACTTATGGGATTAAGTCCTGTCTCCAACTGTTTACTTCAAGATTGAGTAAGAATCATGTCTTTGAAACTGATAATTTCTTGTTATTTTATTTTCCCTCCTAGGGAAGAAGAAAATTGAAAAACCTGAAAAAGAGAGTAAAGGTAAAGATGATATTTAAAGACATAAGCATCAAATTAACAATAAAAGCACAATAAAAAACACGGAATTATACAAATTATATCACTTAAAAGCAATTCATGAAAATGTGGGCAGTGATTTTAAAGATTGTATCAGATTTGCAATTCACCATAGGATTTTCCATGCAAAAGGTGTAGATATCACTTATTAGATATCCAAAGATAATAGAAATTTAGGTTCTGTTATTTCTAAATTAACATCATAGAATTTTTTTCATATAATGCCTGAAATGTGAATATAAACTACAAAAAATTTAATTCCAAACCTTAGGAAGACCTATGAATAAATGTGATATATGACTCAAAGCTACCTTTACTTTTCTCTACAGAAAAAGCAGAAATGAAACATCTTAAAGAAGAAAAAGGTAATTTTTTTTAAAGATTGAAACGTGAAATGCAAAGACCTGAAGCAAATATTGAGTTGAGGTTTGATTATATCACTTTAAAAGAAAACTTTTTGTGTACATGATGAGAGCTAAGGTGATTTAAAAAAGAAATGTGGAAAACAATCAGTGGATATGTGGTAATGGCCATGGCAAAGGAGCGATGGATGACAGGCCAGTCCCAATAAGTATGTGTTGCACCATCGGTGAGCAGCAAGTCTAGAAACTGCATCATAAAGTTGCTATTTTTCTTAACACTGGATGTATTTATTTGGTAAACTACAAAATATAATACGATAATTACTGATTTTCAATGCAGGTATCTGAAAAAAACCTACAAAGACCTTAATTATCAGAGAAATATTCTATTGAATCAAGAGGAAAGCATTCTTAGACATATCAAAAAGATTGTTAATTATAAAAGAAGACAGATGTTTTGTTTATCCCCAATTCAATTACATAGAATGATCAATTGTTTGTAGATTCTAGTTAGTTTAAATACTGTAATCAATGCAATTGTGTTATATCCCTGTTTATGCAAACAAAACAATCTCTACTGATGACATTTACTTTTGTTAGATGTTAGAAGAAGGTAAAAAATTTTTAAATCACCCTGAGAAAATATTTACAGTGTTTAGATTATTCCTATTTTCCCAAAGCTTAGTGAAGTGAGCCAAAATTCTTATGAAAATTCTCTTTAAAAATTCATAGTTTAATTTACATTTTTCTTATCAACAGTCTCAACAAGAAAAGAAAGTCTTCAATCACACAATGTGACAAAAGGTAATCTTGAATCTGCCTTGTAAATACTCAGTTGCTAAGTTGGTATGTAGGTGGCTATATTATATTTGCACTTAACACTAAATTTTTTAAAGCAAATAGTTTACCAGCTATATACTTCTGCTAGGAGCAGAAGTGGAGAGGTAGGAAATCTAGCAGGAAGTTTACATTTTAGTGGAAAACTAGCCAATGTGATGAAATCAAAACTACTACTAACAACATAAGCATTTTATAGAATATTCCAGCACATACCGGAAGATAAATTTCTCTACTACAAAAGACTTTCATAAAATGCATAAGGTCAAAAATGATACACTGGTAAAACAGATAGAGCTATATTTACAAATATACAGCCAAAATAATAAATACTTTTATTATCTAAAATTGGCCTTTAATTCAAAAAGTGGATGGTAGAGGGAAAATGCCAGCATGAGCATGGCAGGGAGATGTCTTTTACCTAAAATAAGAACGACGTTTTTTGGTGATTTGATTATCAAAAAGCTATAAATAGATGTTGTAACTGAATCATGTAATCTGAGTGATATAATTTTTAAAAATCTAATTAATTCAAAAGGTAATGGTATTTAAGTGTTTTAAATTTTTTCTTATGTTTTATTTATTTCTGAGAGAGAGAGAGAGAAAGAGAGACAGCATGAACATGGGAGGGTCAGAGAGAGAGGAAGATACAGAATCTGAAACAAGCTCCACGCTCTGAGTTAGCTGTCAGCACAGAGCCTGACGTGGGACTCGAACCCATGAACCATGAGATCATGACCTGAGCCGAAGTGAGACGCTTAACGGGCTGAGCCACCCAGGTGCCCCTATGTATTTTAAATTTTAAGGTGCTAAGTAAACATGCCATAATTGAACAGTTATTTTCATTCATAGTAGATTTCTAGATCTTCAGTGTGTGGGGAGAGAGAATGAGTCTAGTTTTCACTGGTTCCTTCTTCTGCTTACTGTATTATGTAGGCCCAAAATGACAGGACATAGTGACACATATAATTCATCAGAGTAATTTAGACATGTAATTATCAGTCATACTAGATGGTAAAATTTAGATTAAGAACAAACCAAATCTGTAGAAGCATAAAGGGGCATAAATTTTATTTTTCAACCTTTGTTTAAATTTTTTTTTTTTAATTTCTGAGAGAGAGAGAGACAGTGTGTGCAGGGGAGGGTTAGAGAGAGAGTAAGACACAGAATCTGCAGCAGGCTCCAGGCTCTGAGCTAGCTGTCAGCACAGAGCCCAATGCAGGGCTCGAACCCACTGACCGTGAGATCACGACCTGAGCCAAAGTCGGGCGCTCAACCAACTGAGCCACCCAGACACCCTATTTAACTTTCTTAACTTTTAAAATATTGTCTAACATCTTTTAGGATAATTAGCCAGAAGAATGAGAAGATATGTTACTTAAAAAACTCACTGGTACATCCTTTCCTAACTAATCCTATTAGTTCATTTAATCCTTAGTACAGACCCAATGATGCCCAATCTAAAGATAAGGTGAGTGCGATGAAGGGAAGTCTAACATCTCCGAGTGTTTATATGGTAGAGGCAGGATTTGACTCCAAGTAAATATGACGCCAAAGACTTAGCAGTTAAACCCATTTGATCACACTCCCCTACCCTTTACACTGCGGCACATACAGGAGAAGCTTTCTACCAATCATAGCAGCCCAAACAAAAAATGTACCCCTAAAGAAAACAAATGTTACCAAGGGAGTGGTCTGATTAAACCACAACTAGAGGGTTGTACAAAGGAATCAGACATTGGACAGAAACTCCCTTCTTACCCCAATGTGTGAGTCCATCATTTCCAAGGTCTTTTATATTGTGAATACACAGTAGGGACAAATTATGATAAATGAAAGCACAAGACTAACCTGGAGCTAGTTGAGAGGCACATTCTTATTTATTCTTTCATCCAACAGACAGATCATTGTACTTCAATAAATGTTTATTGTACTCCTTTTTAAGTTCTTGTCTGTTAGCCAGTAATAGTATTTTTAAAGGAAAAATAATAACACATGAGCCTTACTGAAGTATTTTTCTAAATTATTTTGTTTTTATACATCAAGTATGTGGCTGTAATATCACTAAAACCATAAGTATCTCAAATGAAAAAAATATTTTCTAAAAATCTTTCTATTGTCATTAATAATCCTTAGGTTTATATTACAAACTGCAAGTCTCAAAGTAAATCATGTAATTCAGATTCCTTTAAAAATTTATATTTTCAAGCCCTTTAAATTAGACTAATGTTGGGATGGTAGCTACACTTGTGATGAACACAACATAATGTATAAACTTGTCAAACCAAGTTATAAACCTGAAACTTATGTAAGAATATGTCTCCACTATACTAAAAAAAAAAAATTAGACTAATGTTGGTAGAATGTAGATGTTACCAATCTTTGGGTTTTGTTTTTTTTTCTTCAAGAAGTTAGAATGTCTGTTATAATATTTGAGATAATCATTTCACTTTATATTTTTGCCCTACATACATATACTTTAATGTAAGAAGATACTACTTTGAGAATTATAGTCTCTCATTGAAACTAATAGACAAATGATTATGAAAAATTAAACTGATTTTGCATGTTGCTTTTTAAGGTTTCATTATTCATCATTATTATCTTTGAAAGGAAAATAATTCTCAATGATATGTTTTATGGAATTTGGAAACGTTAAATAAATATTTAGATCAATTACATCATACAAAGTAATTTTACTCAACTTAGTTATAATTAAAGTTGAACCAAAACATTTAATTTAACAAAGATCCTGCTGATTTTATTGTTTAAAAATGTAAATATGTTGTAACATCCATAATAATTAATATCTTTTTTAATATTTCACAGAAAATCATTTAATACATTTAAAGACTCATGTTGTCAGGCAATAGTTATATTCTTTCAATAACTCTTCAACAATAAGAAAGTCAAAAGATGTAGATACTTTCATGTAGTCCATGAATGTATAATTTCTTTGCATTTTATCTGAGTTAAACAAAACTTGTTTTCTTCCTTTTTTTTAGCAGAAAAACCTGCAAAAGTATCAAGTAAGTACTGCCTGTATTGATGATAAATTCTCTTTGGCACACAGTATAAATTTCCAGCTGAAACTCATAAAATATTTATATTTTTAATGTGTTCAGAGACTGAGTCATTTCATACTAGACCCTCTGACAGAAATTTAACTTTTAAACTTAGTTATGTTGAAACTTAAAAAACTATGTTATTTGAAATGATAACTTGTAACAGAAATAATGATCATGTTCTCAAGCCTGAAGATTAAAGTGACTTGCATTCAAATACATGAATTTTTTTCAGTGATTGAAGCAGAATGAAATAAAATAATCCTGTTTCTGCCTTAAACTTTCAATCACTAAAGATTTGCTGTAGAGTACATATGGTTGAGCAATAATGTTTTATTTACTGATTTTTCTAATGGTCGTTAACTTGAATATAATTGTATATCTGAGAAGAATAACGTAGCTAAGAATGGACCTAAGCTTATATGTCATAAACAAAGTCCTCAGTGTCAATTTCTAGGTACTCATAGACATTCTAAATTTATAAGATACAACTTTAAATTTTCCTGTAAATTTTAAAACTTCTGAGAAATAGGAATTTTCCCTCCCATTTTCCGGGTTTAAAAAAAAAATTTCTTGGGGCGCCTGGGTGGCTTAGTCGGTTAAGCATCCGACTTTTGCTTAGGTCATGATCTCGCGGTTCGTGGGTTCAAGCCCCGCGTCGGGCTCTGTGCTGACTGCCAGCTCAGAGCCTGGAGCCTGTTTCAGAGTCTGTAATTCCCTCTCTCTCTGACCCTGCCCTGCTCATGCTGTCTCTCTCTCTCTCTCTCTCTCTCTCTCTCTCTCTCTCTCCCCTAGAAAGAAATTAAAAAAACATTTAAAAAAAAGTCTTTTTAAATCAATGCTGTCTAGTGCAATATCATGTTAACAACACATGTAATTTAAAATTTTCTGCTAAATACATTAAAAGGATAAAAAGAGACATGTTAAAATAATTTTAATGTTCATTTAAATATTTATATAAATATTATTTCATTATGTGTCAATATAGAAATATATTGATAGTTTACACTATTTTTTGAAATCTTGTGTGTGTGTGTTTTACTCTTAGCACATTTCAACTTGTACTAGCCACATCTCAGTACCCCCAAAGTCTCATGTGGTTAGTGGCAACTACATTGGACAGAATAGATCTTAATATTTCTTGAGCAGTTCTACTGTAAGTACACACTACATAGTGAGTATTGAGGACAGTATAAGACAATCATTAAATGTAGTACTTGCCACATATCTCATTTGAAACCTTTGAAAGCAAATAATAGAACTCCACATGGACTTGCTTCAGGGATATAAAACAACAGAAATAATTACAAGGGTACAGAATTGTCTTATTGATGCAAGGGCAAAGCTTCTGATGGATACTCAGGAAAGCCCTCTGAAAGCATCTCACTCCACATTCTTCCCTTAGGTATAGTCAGGGCACACTTCATGAAGGAAGTGATTACAAAATTTATACTCTGAAGAATGGTTAGGTTTGAATAACTGGAAAAAGATCAAAGTAAATGTAAAGGAAAAACTCACTTGACCTGTGTCTCTTCTGCACTCTTATAGCAGTACCACACTCACGCTCCCAGCACTTTCTACATGAGATGTATGGGTTTTTTTCCACACCAAGAAATTCACTGTGAGGCCAGCAACGTGTCATACAATTTCAGTCACTTCTGACACTAACTGGAGTTAACACAGTCCCCATAAGTTAAGGGCTCAGTCCTGAGAGACTCCTCCCCACTTCAGTTGCCAATTGTTAAGTAGTAGGTCCCCAGGTTATTCATAGTTTCCATCCAACATGACTACAAATCAGAGGTTCTCATGTCTTCCTCCTTTGAATTCAATTATTTGCTAGAACATCTAACAGAACTCAGAGAAAAAGTTACATTTACTAGTTTATTATATAATAAAGGATATGATAAAGGATACAGATGAATGGCCAGATGAAGAGATACATAGGGCAAGGTCTGAAAGGGTCCCAAGCATAGGAACTTCTGCCCCTGTGAGTTGGGCTAAGCCACTTTCCTTGTATGTAGATGTGTTTTCTTGAACCCTATACTTGAACCCCATACTTGTGAGGTTTTTTTTTTATGGAGGCTTTATTCCATAGGCATGATTGATCATTAACTCCATCTCCAGCCCCCTTCTCCTTTCTGCAAGATGGGGAGTGGGGCTGAAAGCTTCAAGCTTCTAATAATGGCTTGGTCTTTTTGGTGACCAGCCCCCATCCAGGAGCCCACCAAGCATTTGCCTCATATGAGCAAAATCCTTCTATCACCCCGAAGATTCTAAGGGATTTAAAAACTCTATGCCAGAAACCAGAGACAGAAACCAATATGTATATCCTATTATTTCAAAGACAGCAACCCGGAAAACTTGGTATATAGAGGCAATCAAAAGACAAGTTGGCTGGAGTGAAGGGTTAGTGTCAGAAGCAGTGGAGGTTGACATGTAGGGTGAAACTATGAGGTAGAGATCTTGCAGGCCAAAAGATTTTGGCTTTACTTCCACAGAAAACTGTGGTTAACTTCATAGAAGGAAGTAAAATATAGGGAAATGTCCGGAAGAAATAAGGGCAAGTAAGAAGTAAACAAGAAATAAGTGTACTAACTGAAAAGAGACAGGTGTGATGAAAAAATGTCTACTCTTTCTTATGGATCATATGAGATACATGTTCAAGCACATCATGAGATGATACATTTTGATAAATTGGTTGCTATGCATATGAAGATTATATTCTCTATAGAACATGTTTTTTATCATGCCTTTTTGGAGGCAATCATCAAAAACTTCTTTATGTATTTATCTAATAAAACATAATGAAGATAATTTAAACTGAAGATTCATTGTTCTATTTCCAAGCCCTTTTTCAACATATTGTACATGTATTTTTATATTTGGTCAGACTTCTTGTTTATCTTTCAGTCATTTATGTCTTTCATAAGGGAGGATCACGAATAGCTTTTGCCTTGAGTCCATGCTCCCTCCCACGCACATTCTCTAACTCCACACTGGTGCCTGTATCTCGTCCTCTGGATGGGACCAAGTAGTCTATCCCTGACAGGCTGGTTTATCTGCTTTGGTACTGGATGCACAGAGACTACCCTTCATTCCCAAATGTTTTGCTCCCAAAGGAAGAGTGTTAATATGCAGAAAAGGTTGGTATAAAATAGAAGGGATGTATTTCTTCCTGAATTCTGGTTCACTGTTTGAGATGCTTGAAACCATCCCAGGGGACTGGATTCTCAAATATCTGGGGTTTTATTGTAGGGATAAAGAAGATGCTGATAAGAATCAGCAATACACAAATATCTCTCTATGGCATCAGTGAAAATAACATTGCAAAATCAAATTTTCCAGGATTCATAGGCAATTATGGTATAAATTGATGCTTGCTTTTGTGGGTTTATTTTTTAAGGATGTAGCTTTCTGATTCTAAATATCCATTTGATTTTCATTCTGTATATTTTTATAGATATGGTAAATATATAATAAATAATTTGCTTTCCATAGAATTCAGAGGAAGACATTTAGGAATGTTAGAATGTGTTATAATTAAAATCTATTACCTTAAAAATTAAAGGCAAAATAAACACATTTCTGAATTTTAAATGGTCTTACCATTTGATATTATTTTAACTCCTTTGAAACTTTTTTCTGAAAAATATAAATAACTATACATCTGAAAACAATCCCCAGGAAGTTGCCCAAAGGCAAAACATGAAATAAAACAGAGGAATGAAAACATACATTATTAAAAGGCAAATAGTGCCGAGGGATGACTAGAACCTAGAAGAGCTGCAAGGCTCTTGACATAGCTGAGACATTGACAGTGTATTTATTACAATGGGTGTGGGGATATCAGAGACAAAGATTATATAGAAGTCCGTAGTTCTTTTGCTTTTATTGTCTGGTAGTCAACCTTTAAGTAAAGATAGGTTGGCTTTCCCCTTCAAATGAGCATTTTAAAAGAAGTGATGCAGTACGAACATTTCTTGAGATGATTCTATGTGGAAATTTAACTTTGGCATCTTTTCCTATAACATTTTTCTCTGAACGTGAGCATTTTCCCATTAGCAATGCACCAACATTATCGCATAGAGGGTTCGGGGATCATCATAAAGCCTCTGAGATCTAATTTTAATATCAAAGATAATGAACTTAATTTTTTAAGGACATACTAGTAAAATTTAATCTTTTATAGAAGTTAATTACTTTGAAGGTCACTTCAAACAAGAACAGCAGAGACTGGCCAAGATTTCCATGTTTTAGACAACTTCCTTTATAGTTTACATTTGTGATTTGCTTTATAAAGCTTTCTAACCTTTAAAACACTCATTCATTTTTTGGTTTTGCATTTTTCTCTTTTTATATAAATGTGATATACTAATGAGTAATTTGCATCAATATTAAGGTTTGGTGAATATTTTAGATATTAGAATTAAGCTATTTTGGACATTTATCTGAAAATTCAAATAAGCACAAGGTGCTTAAAAATTAAACAAGGATGTAAAGGCTTATAGCCTTTCTTGATTTTCACATTTGATATAACTTAGGTTAAAGACTTCTTTTAAAAGAATATAATGAAACATAACTAAAGTATAACATTTCTCATAATAAAAGTGTAGTCCATTTTCTATTGATTCTATGTCCCTAAATTGAAAATTTTCAAGAATTTCAAACACCCAGAATGTACTAATAGGTATGTAATTCCCATTTGAAAGAATATTTTAGTTTTTAAGACAAACTATTAATAAGTCTATGAGTTATAAAATTAAAATCTAGAGGCAAAAATAACTGATTTTCATAAATTCTTAAACACAAGAAGAATATGCTTTGCTTTATGATGATGTTATATATAGTTGCATTTTATAAGTAATGAAATTAATGAATAAAATGATTGAATTCAACCTAAAAGTCTCCTAATGGTTAATTCATGTCTAAATCAATTTACTTACGTCATCTCAGACCAATTGAGTTGACTTTTTTCTAATTTTATCACTTGTTGGTCTCTCATATATAGCAAACTATAGATGTATTCTGAGATTTTCTCTTAATGGTATGTTGTTAGATTCATAAGTGTTTTTGTGTGGTTAGAGTTCATTCATTTTTACTGCTGTATAGTATAGTACTTTGTAAATATACACATTTTAATCTAGTCTACTATCAATAGGTATTTGCTTTACTCCTAATTTATTTAAAATTTTCTTGTGTTTATTTTTAGACTTCTTAATGTGGATGCTTATTTTATTAGTCTCTACCTTTCTCTTTTACTAATATAAGCATATAAAGCAGTAAGTTTAAATGCTACTTCAGCAACATCCCAGAAGCTTTTATATGCAATATTTTCATTATCGTTCAGTTGCAAGTATACCTTAATGACATCAAAATAAAGTCTTTAACTAGTACTTTATATGGAAGTTTTAAAACTTATTTTTAAATTTCCAAACCTGTGGGGATTACAAAGATCATCCTCTTTTAACCAACACTTAATTTAATCGTACAGTGGTTAGAGAAATGGTCTCCTCTTTAAAATATGTTGAGCTCTATCTTGTAAACAAATATATGTGCTTTTAGTAAGTATTCCATATATCATCCAGAATAATGTTCATTTTCTAATGGTTGGAAGCATGATCTTATATCAAGTGAGTCAAGCTTCATTGTTTTTCAATTACCCTTTATCTTCATTGAGTTTTTTAATATTACAAGTGTCAATAATTGAATAAACTATATTGAAATTTTCCTCCAAGATGGAAAAGTTCAGCTTATCCCTGTAGTTTTATCCATTTTTGTGTTAGGAGCTGTTTTATAAGTTTTATGCAAGCTTAACTGTATCTTTCTGGTTAATTGAACATTTATCTTCATATAGTGACTTCTAAATTCCATATAATGACCTTTTTATTTATTTATTTATTTTTAATGTTTTTATTTATTTCTGAGAGAGAGAGAGTGAGCAGGGGAGGGTCAGAGACAGAGGGAGACACAGAATCTGAAACAGGCTCCAGGCTCTGAGCTGGCTGTCAGCACAGAGCCCGATGTGGAACTTGAACCCACGAACATGAGATCATGACCTGGGCCGAAGTCGGACGCCTAACCGACTAAGCCACCCAGGCACCCCTATAATGACCTTTTTTAAAGTAAACTGTATCTGATATTATTACAATTACTCCAGGTTCCTTTTGGTTAGTATTTTATCAGATTTTTTTTACAAACCTTTATTTTATGCCTTTTAATGACATTTTGTTTTAGATATCTTTTTAGTAAATAACATAAAGTTAAAATTACTTTTTTCTTTATCTAGTACAATAGTCTTCACTCTTAATCTGATGAATTTCAGCTATCACATTAGTTGTGATTATTAATATTTTAGGTGTAGTTCTTACCATCATGCTTGTTTTGTATTTCTCGTGTTCTCTAAACACTTCTTTAGATTTTCTCTTCTCCTTTACAAATTGAGTGCTCTTTCCCTTTTAAATATATTTTTATTTTCCATTTTCTAGTGTCTACTTATCTGGAAAGACAGCACTCTATTTCTCTTCAGCAGTCACCCTTGAAATTTTACTATGCACATTTAAAGAATAAAATTACTATAAAACACCCTCTGCCAAACAAGACAAGGATGCTACATTTAAATTTCATCACATCAAACCTGATTTACATGCTAATTTTGCCCAATATTTTAATTCTAACCTTTAAAAGAATCTGAATGTCAAATTATATTAGTATTATTATTTTTCAGTCAATATGTGTCTATTTTCACCTACAGGTGCCTCAGTTACATTGCTACCATTTCTCTCACACCTCTGACTTTTTCTCCAACATCCTACTTCTTCAGCTGCTCCCTTTCTAGAAGCGTCTTGAGCAAAGATCTATTGACAGAAAGAGTTCTCAGGTTTTATTTATCTGACAGTGTCTTTAAATCATCCTCATTGTTGAAAGCCTTTTTGCTAAGCACAAGATCTAGGTCACCAGTTAGGCACTCTTATGACTTTGAGTATATTATGTCACTGAATTGTTTTCTCTTCCTCTACTAAGATAGGGGAATTCCGTTACCTGTTGAATTGTCATTCCTTCCCTACGATCTATCTTTTCTCTCTGTCTTCTTTAAATATTTTCTCTTTGCCTTTGATCCTCTGCAGAATCACTATAGTTTAAGGAGTGAGAGCTTCCTTTTATTGTGAAATTTTTCCAGGACACATAGACTCATTTTTCTTTCCTGTACCACTTTGGAGAATTCATAGCTATTATTTCCTCAAATATTGCTATTTTTTCCTTCTGCTGATTATTAATGTATTAGGTATGCACATTTTTCTTCTTTTAACATCTATTTCCAATTTTTCATCTCCTCATTTCTCCATGCTGAATTTAGTGTGTAATCTGATCAGTTTTAACATACATTCACTAATTATTTCTTCAGTTTTATATAATATGTTATTTAACCAATCCAATGAGATTTTACATAATNAAGGTTTCCAATGGCTTCAGATCTTTTCTGTGTGATGTATGGGCGCGAGTGCAAGTATGGAGCTCGTTACTTCTCCGCCATCTTGCCCCCTTCCCTACATAATTTATATTTTTATTATAATCACTGTTTTTCAAGTAATCTGGTCATTTTCATAATTTATTACTTGTCCTTATTTTTGAATTCATATTTTATTTCTTTAAAGATTTATATATATATATTAAAGTTCAAGTTTTAAAATGTCAGTATCTGAAGTACCTTGTGACGTAATTTTGATGTTATTTCTTCAGACTCTCCTTCATGATAGCTTTTATCATTCTGTGATTGGAACTTTGATTATGGGCTCATACGATTTTTTTCTTTCCCTCACTTTTATCTAAAATTATCTTTTTCTCTCTCTGTTGTCCCTATTATTCTCAACTTTTATTCCACTCCTAGTAGTTTTTTACTATTTGGGGGGTTCTGTCCTGGAAGTGAGCCTTGGCTCATAGGCTTCCCATGGTCACCGGGTACCAGATGGTACCAGCACTCACAATTCATGGTGAACGCTTTATGCTCACTTGCTCTGAGACTTGGCAAAAACCCTTCCCAGGTTCAGCTGATGATCTCCAGTTGTTAGTACTCACTTTTCAGAAACTACCTATTGGCTATTTGGGGATTCTCTGTTTGGGATGTCTCTCAGACTCCCTATTGCCTTTCTATCCTTCTTTCTCTGTAGATACTAACACCTGGTAGGTTTTTGACTGTTTGTTCCAGTCCACATTTTTAAGGCTTATTTCATTTTGTTATCAATATTGTCCATGGGTTTCACTCTCTATTTTTATAAGGGGATTTGGAAGAGATTTAAATACTGTGTTGTTGCTATCTTCTCCGAATCACCTGGGGCAGTTATATTTTTCTCCCACCGTTCCTGGCTTAACAAAGGCTCACAGCCTGTGTGCCTCTGCTTTGCTCCTTGCACACTTAGTTTTTGAGTTCTTGTTTTACTTTAAGTGCTTGTCCACAGGATGACCTCACCTTTCATGGATCAGCAGGTTTTCTTTTCCTTCTCTCACAACAGAAGGGAAGATTCTGGAGCTTTCCTTTGCCTCCTCTGAGCCCAGCACTGCAACAAAAAGTATGATTTTGTAGTTAATATTGTCTATCATGTTCTCAGAATTAGAGTTCAAGAGTTGTTTTTTAAATGTTATCTCCAAATCTTGTTTTAACAAGTTTCATGCCTTACTTAACTAAAAAGTGAAACTCTGATGTTCTAGTTCCAGGCAATTGTATAAAACTTGTTATTAAAACTTTAGACAATCCTTAATAATAGAATTGTAAATTTTATCTTCTTTAAAAAACCCATTCTCAGTTAATAAAAATATGCACAAACCTTTGAAAAAGAAACGTATACCTTCTTATAGTGTTTAGATTAATGTTTATATTAGGACATATTTTTTCCTAAATATTATCATTTTATACAATTACTCACTTGTTTTGTTTTGTTTTGTTTTGCGATGCTTGTTGGGGTGGAATATTATTAGAGATGACTTTCTGGAATGGAATGCTAATGAACATTAATATCAATGTAGTTGTTAAAAATGAATTAGCATCAAATTCATGATAGAAATACAGATGTTATCATTGGGTAGTGTCTGAGAACAGGGAAACTGTTTTAAAAGCTGTGTAAACTTGGGAACACTACATAACATCTCTGTGCTTCATAGTCTTATTTTTTAAATGTGGATAATAATAGGGATGTGTGGGTGGCTCAGTTGGTTAAGTGCCCAACTTCAGCTCAGGTCATGATAGCACGGTTTGTGAGTTCAAGCCCTGCATTGGGCTCTGTGCCAGCAGCTCAGACCCTGGAGCCTGCTTCAGATTCTGTGTCTCTCCCTCTCTCTGCCCCTCCTCTGATCATGCTCTGTCTCTCTCAAAAATAAATAAACATTAAAAAAAACTTATAATAAAGTAAAATGCAGATAATAATAATATTACCTCATAGAAATTTTGGTGAGAGATAAATAAGATAAAATAGTAGGTGCATAAATAATAATTGGTGTCTACTAAGTGATTACTAATTGGCATCCATGGGGATGAGGATGACAATGATGGTGATGGTAATGATTATGGCATGAAAATGTGTTACTTTTCCTAGTTAGGAGCAGGTTTTGCTTATTTAGCTTTTGTGTCAGAATGGATAACACAAGGAGATAAAATTATAATGGGAAAAAACATCTCACCCATTTTGGGGTGGTTTTAAAACAATCCCACTTTTGGGGCGCCCGGGTGGCTTAGTCGGTTGAGCGTCCGACTTTCGCTCAGGTCATGATCTCACGGTTCGTGGGTTCGAGCCCCGCGTCGGGCTCTGTGCTGACTGCCAGCTCGGAGCCTGGAGGCTGTTTCAGAGTCTGTGACTCCCTCTCTCTCTGATCCTCCCCTGCTCACGCTCTCTCTCTCTCTCTTAGAAATAAATAAAAAACATTTAAAAAAAAAACAATCCCACTTTTTAGAGCAAGGGTGATTACACTCATGGAAATTTTGTTTCTGGAAAAAAAAGAATGGAGCAGTAACTTGGTTGAAGCCTTCTAAATAGGGACAGCTGTCGTGCTTACTCTCTCTGATAACTCCTTTCGCTAGACCTCAGAGCATATCTGTGTATAAGGCACGTTTGGTGAAATGTTTGTCACTGTTGATTCTTAGTCTTTGGGTACCAGCAATGTGGCCTCATTCATTTATTGGGGATGTTAAGTTGTTGTGACATGGCCCTCAAGACAGTTGTGTCTTATCCTCAGAGTGACAGAAAAGACACTAAGAAAGGATTGCATACATTTATTGAACACCCTTGGCTTCCCTGTGTGAAAATTCCAAATGTGAACTGTCTCTTCAGACATTATTTCCCCCGGAGATCAATCTTGAGAATTCTGTGGATATTGCTCAGTGTAGTAGTTAGTTTTCTTTAAAACTCATGATCCTTTAAAATAATAACATGTATAGAAGAGACTTTCACACCTAAAAATTAAAATAAACTGGCTATCAACTGCTGCTTTGAGCCACCATGGATTCTTACAAGTTCTTGAAAAAATCCTAACTCTTGGAATGTAATATTCCGTCAAATAATTTACACTTAATTTAGCAAATCAGTTGAGAAAATAATTTTAAGCTTTTGGTATTTCTACAGAGACAAAGTGATGCAGTGAATTAGATAAAATAAGAGGAGTGAAAATGAAAACAAAAATCCATGCAAAGTTACTTTTGTGTCGATGTTTTAGGATCCCAACTATTTACCTACTAGTATTTCTTCAAACATTGGAAAATCAGAATAGATTGCTGGTAGAAATAAACATGTAGTAACTGCTGGTACACATGCATGCATTATTTAGGTCATTTTTATTTATTTATCATGTTTGCTAAGAGTACACAGAATGTGCTGGCCACTACACAGGAAATTTTATCTTTAGAAACAGGAAAAATGAAATTCATGATCTATGCCATCAATGTGGATTCCTTAAAATTTTTTGTCTCTCCAAATTACAGCCTCTTTTAACTTTTCACATTAATTTACCCATCCCTACATTCCCATGCTCTGATGAGGAAGCATTACTTCTCACCAAGAATTTATCATTCCGTGTTTCTCCTTGAGTCCATCCCTTCTTGCCTCCCCTTGATGCTGTCTCCCCCCATCCTGCATCTTCAGTTCTCCCTCTAAGAAACCCTCCTCCATTCACCTGCAAATATCCTCAGATTCTTCTGGCATATAAAAATGTCCTTGATCTTTCTGCTTCCTCAAGTTGTGCTTTTGCTCTGCTTTCACTTAAAATCATACTTTTTTTTTAATTTTTTTTTTTATTTATTTATTTCTAGGAGAGAGAGAGAGAGACAGCGTGAGCAGGGGAGGGTCAGAGAGAGAGGGAGTCACAGACTGAAACAGGCTCCAGGCTCTGAGCTGGCAGTCAGCACAGAGCCTGACGCGGGGCCCGAACCCACGAACCGCGAGATCATGACCTAAGCGAAAGTTGGATGCTTAACCGACTAAGCCACCCAGGCGCCCCAAAATCATACTTCTTATATAAGTCTCCTACCAATTCTTCACCGAATTCCTCAGGCTTTTATTTCATGCAAGCTGAGTATTACCTTCTGACACTGTCCTCAGATAATTCACTTAAAGCTCAACCCAGATGTTCTAATTGCAGGGCTTAATTACTTTCTCTTACCACTCTCCCATTCTTAACCTCTCTTATGCACTCAATGTTGTTGGGCTCTCGTCCTTCTTGAAATGTTTTCCTCTCTTGGCTTTCATAAAACCAGACTCTTTTTTTTTTCAGTCTGATATTTTCTCAGTATTAGGCTGCTGCTGCTGCCCCACCCCCACCCCCAGAGGATTAGTTCTTCTATCCTCAGCTCTCTTTCCTCCTCTTCACACTTTCTCAGTGGGCCCATCCCACCTTGCTATCTACCTCTTCGTGGATGAGACCCCAAGTTGTTCTGAAGCCTATCAGCTCTGGCCCCACGTTTTCAAATCTCAGCATCACCCTTTGTCTGCACAGGCTCACGACTGACCTTCCTATCTTATTCCCCTTCTTTCCCTTATCCCTCGACCCCAGGAAATCCCAAAGGGAATTGCCACATGATTTCTATTCTCAGTCACATAGACATTAAACTTCAAATTCTACTTTGCTTAATCACTGTTTTGTCTGGCTCGAATTCAGTTGTCAAGTCATGTTAGCTTGTACTCTTTCTCCCCTGAACCATTGCAGTGACTTTTCAGCAGGTCCCTTTCTGATTACTTTCATTCTTCCATTTCTCGTCTAATGAACTAATAAATTAAGTTCTCCAAAATTTCAAATTGATTAGGCCATTTATATAATAAGTGTTCAATATTTTTTATGGAAACTTTAGAATATATTTACATATCTTAGCCTAAGAATCTAAAGCCTCTATGATCCAGTCTTAAACTACATTTTATGACTTTTACCTATAATCACTGTCTATACCTATAAGAAATACCAAACCAATTCAACTGTCCATGTTTCTAATTTTCTTCCATCTTTTAATACTGACTTCTTTTCTCCTGGATTTTTCTTCCGATTTCTGGCTATATGATCCTTCATGGTCCATATCCAGTTCATTATGATTCTTCAGGGTCCATCTCCTATGGGATAGCTTTCCAAAAACTCTTTGATATCCATAGGAAGCAGTGATTGTGCCACACTGAAAACATCTCACACTTGTTTTGATGATTGTCATATACTACCTTGCAACTTATAGTATCTTATATTTGTTTGGATACTTGTTCATTCTCTCTACTTGACTACAAATTACTTCTAGGTAGCATTTTACTCTTCTTCCAAATGTGGAGATAGAAAGTTTATTTGAAAGAGTGAAGGTCTCGAAGCTCAAGAAATTTGGCTTTGTACCTTCTTTTAATACTTTAAAAATGTGTTGCTTGACACATTTTAAATCTGCTGAGTGTTATAATGTAAAAGAAGGCTATTCTACCTATTTCTTAGTGTTTTGTGAGACTTAAGTGAAAATGTAAAGTACCTAGTAGAGCACCTGCATAGAAAAAGAGCTCATTGCAGTTATTGTTATTGTTGCTAAAAGAGTAATTATTTCTATTTTGTGTGGCTTTTTTCAAATGTTTTATTTATTTCTGAGAGAGAGAGAGAGAGAACATGGGAGGGTCAGAGAGAGAGGGAGACACAGAATCTAAAGGAGGCTGCAGGCTCTGAACTAGCTGTCAGTACAGAGCCCGACACGGGGCTTGAACCCACAAATCATGAGACCATGACCTGAGCTGATGTCTGATGCCTAACCAACTGAGCCACCCAGATGCCCCAAAGAGTAATTATTTCTTAAATGAATTAATTACAAGAAAACTTTAAGGTGATATTCTCTTTGTAAAACTAAACTAATCATTTTAAAAATATGTTGTGGAGCACCTGAATGTCAGGCTCTGTGCTGATACCTCAGAGCTCAGAGACAGTTCTTTTTGCCTCTCCCCCTCTCATGTTCTGTCTCTCACTCAAAAATAAATAAACATATTTTTAATTAATAATAAAAATAAAAAGTATGTTTAAATTTTGACATTTTTATTTTATTTTTATTCAATTGTTTATTTTTCTTATGTTATTTTCAATTATAGATTAAGTTTTTTAAAAAGCTTTTTTCTGTTGCATACACTGGTCTTTCTACTTTAAGTTGTTTCAGAAAATGTTTGTTATTTTGGTCTTTTTTTAATTTTTAATTTTAATTCCAGTAGAGTTAACATATTGTGTAATATTGGTTTCAAGTGTACAATATAATAATTCAATAATACTATACATTACTCAGTGCTCATCAAGATAAGTATATTCTTATCCCCATCACTTACTTCATCCTTTTCCGTCTCCCCCAACTCCTCTCTGGTAATCATCTGTTCTCTGTAGTTAAGAGTCTTTCTCTTAGTTTGTTTCTCTCACCTTTCTTTTCCCTTTGCTCATTTGTTTCTTAAACTCCATATGTGAGTGAAATCTTATGGTGTTTGCCTTTCTTTGACTGACTTATTTCATTTATTATTATACTCTCTAGATTCATGCATGTTGTTGCAAATGGCAAAATTTCATTCCTTTTTATGGCTGAATAACATTCCGTTGTATATATATATATATACATACATATATACATATATATAATCCAGTGTGTGTGTGTGTGTGTGTGTGTGTGTGTATATATATATATATATATCCCACCTCTTTATCCATTCATCTATTGATGGACACTTAGGCTGCTTCTATAATTTGGCTATTGTACATAATGCTGCTTCTTTTGAAATGATCATATGGTTTTTATCCTTTCTCATTGATATGATGTATTATGCTGATTCATTTGCAGATACTGAACCACCCTTATATCCTAGAAATAATATCACTTGGTCATGGTGAATAATTTTTTAAATGTATTGTTTGATTCATTTGCCAGTATTTTGTTGAAGAGTTTTGCATCTATGTTCATCAGAGATATTGGCCTATAGTTTTTTTTTTGTGTGGTGTCTTTATCTGCTTTTGGTATCAGGGTAATACTGGCCTCATAAAACAAATTTGGAAGCTTTCTATTTTTTTTTTAACAATTCAAGAAGATTAGGTGTTAACTCTTCTTATAATGTTTGGTAGAGTTCGCCCATGAAACCTGTCCTGGACTTTTGGTGAATTTTTGCATACTGATTCAGTTTCAGACTTTTTATATTATAAACATAAGATACATGACAAAATACACATGATTAACTGTGCCCTTTATATGAAGAAGAAACTGAGAGCAACAACCTTTAGAAACCACTGTAAATATGTTTCTAATTAATTAATATTCATATGTGTGACAGTGGTGTTAAATTTATTATGGTTACCCAAATTTAGAAGGGACTATCAATATAGAAAAAAAAGAAGAAAGAGAGAGAAAAAGAGAAGGCAAGAAAGCCAGCAAGCAAGCAAGAAATTGATATATAAGCTTAAATCTAAAAATTTTACATTCATTATGTATTTCAACTCAGTTTAAAATTTTTCTTTTAGTGCAAACTTAACATTACTTAATTGGAAAATAATTGCTGTTGTATGTAATAATTTTTCCATAAAATATATAAGGTAGGTGGAAATACACACCAGGTATTTCCTCTGTAATAATTCTTAATTTGAAGAATTCAATTTTGGTTTATCTATGTCCTGCATATATCTTGCATTATTTTACTTGTTCCTGTGTCTGAGAAATAAAATGTTTTTTTTTTCTCAAAAAATGACATTTACTTTCTTGTTTTCTCAAGCACTTTGATCTGTATATAGCCATATATAGTATGTGGCTAATGAACTTATTTTTTAATAATTACCTTTCCTTTTAACAGACTTATGTTTAATTCTCTCCTTTTGTAAATGTTCGTTATTTTGTAGAGTTAGAATTCTTCATGTAGAGCAACATTTCTCAATGTGATAGTCTGTGGATCCCTAGGGTCTCCAAAATCCTTTCAGGTGACCTAAAACACTTTACATAGTAATATCCAACCACTATTTACCTTTATTGCTCTCATTTTTCATGAGTATACAGAGTAATTCCTCAAAGGCTAAATGACATGTGAGAAAGTCATTTCTCTTCCAACTAAGGAGCTGTTTGCTTGAGGATCCTTGTGTTTAAAATCAATGTCTGTTTTAATTTCTATTACATTAATTATCGATAGACATGATCCACAGAAACAAAAGTTTTTTGAGGTCCTTAATTTTTTAAGACTGTTAAGGACTTCTGTAACCAAAAATCCTCTTATAGAGAATAAGAAATGAAACCAAGATAAGATTGCTTGTTGAGAATGATAAATCTGTGATTTTTACTATAAAATTTGCTAACTCATATATCAAGTCCATGTATTTATAAATATATGTAATTATACACCATACCTATTGTTGGTACTAGGGCTAGACTCCACATTTCCTTATGTTCTTATAGTTTCTCTAAGCCAAATATTAATTAGTGTCTATATTGATGCTATATAAATATTGATATATCCATATATATTAATGTTTTATATACACACACACACACAGTCTCCTTAATCCCAACATATTGGCCGTTTAAGTTGTATCTGTTTTCAGCCTCATAGCACCAAAGCTACCCTTGATTCCATGCAGACAAAGACTTATCTCCTGAACTTTCCTGAAATCCCATCCTGCTCTGATTCTCTTTTTGACTGATCTAGAGATCAGTCTTGGAGCTCAGCAAAAACTGAAGCAAAGGGCAAAGATAATTTCTAAGTTTTTTCAGGGCATTACACTTGATTACAAAATAACACATAAACATATATATAAATATATAGATTTTTATAAATATATATATATATACAAACACACACATAAATTTAAGTGTGGAACAGACACTTATGTGAGAAGAAGCAGACTGTGGAATCGAGACAAGGAAGAAGTTCCTTTACTTCAGGATAAAAACCAAGCACTACTTAAAAATACTACTTAAAAATTCAGACCTCTCTATCATGATAATGTTATTGTTTTCATAAACTAATAGTTATCTAAGAACCTCTGTGTCTGAAGCTGTAATTTCATAAGTATAAAAGAGTTATACAAAAGCCAGACTTTGATGTCAGCATGTTTAAAAGATTGAAATTGTAGCCACACAGACAACACCTCCCACGTGGTCGTGACTGTTATAGTGGAGATGTCTGATTTAGATAAGAGGACAGATTCATTAATACTTGCGACTCCTTTGGAACCTAAGTTTCTATATAAACAAAAGATGGAATCTACAGTTTGAAAGTTAGGATAATATTTTCATTCTTAATTGATCAGAATAAGATTGCCTAAAATAATTACAATGTTTAGACAAACAGAACAGATGTATTTTCCTCTTAATTATTATTATCATTTTCAAATACAGCTAAGTAACTCTCCTATTCATCCCACCAAAAGAGAATGGGTTGTTAGAAAAAGGACATTCTTTCATGTCTGCTTTGCACAAGTTTATGCAGCCAGCAATATAATGTAGAAGTTCTGGAATCAGAGAGAACTGAGTTTAGGAGGCCATCCTCAAAAGGTGGAATGGCACAGCGATTAATAACACAGTCTCTAACGTCAGAATTCCTGAGTCTGAATCCCAGTTCTCTCCACTAACTAGTCCGGGGAACTTGAGGTGTCTACCCTTCAATTATCCTACCTACAAAATGGGAATAAGAATACTACCCTCTTCCAAAGAGGTGAAATATGTTATCATTTATAAAGTGCTTAGAACAGGGGCTGGCACATCACAGGAATAACAGTTATACTATTTGTGAAGTAAATATAAATCCTCATTCAAGTGACTCTGATCCAGGTAGACTGGGGTCCATGGTCCAGTCCTGACACTTAATTCATTCTGTGACCCTGGACAGCACTTAACCCCTCTCTGCCCCATCTGTAGAGGAGATTTAAAATAAGAGCACCTACTCCACAGAGGGGTTTGTCAGAATTGAATGTGCTAACACATACGAAATAATAAGACACAGCAGATGGCGTTAAGAAATATTAGCTCTCGGGGCGCCTGGGTGGCTTAGTCGGTTGAGCGTCTGACTTTCGCTTAGGTCATGATCTCGCGGTTCGTGGGTTCGAGCCCCGCGTCGGGCTCTGTGCTGACTGCCAGCTCAGAGCCTGGAGCCTGTTTCAGTCTGTGACTCCCTCTCTCTCTGACCCTCCCCTGCTCACGCTGTCTCTCTCTCTCTCTCTCCTAGAAATAAATAAAACATTTAAAAAAAAAAAAGAAATATTAGCTCTCATTGCTATCAGTAAAGGTGAGCTAGCTCTCAACTCGTTCAGTTTTGACTATTAACTTGATGCATGTCACTTGTAAACTTTTCCAGACATCTCGCCTTCTCTATCTTTCTTTCTATTAGACACTTGCAATATCATGACCAACCACAACTGAACTCCTAGAAAACTAAATTTTCTGTGACCCCTCAGCTAATGAGTAGCTCCTAGGATTTCTTTGTTTCTGGGAATGGCATGCTATCTTATTCCAAACTCAGAAAGTGAACTACAGTATCCCTTATTATACTAATCTCTTGGATTCACATGTACTCAATTCTACTTAACTTTCCCTGTGAAGCCTTATTTATACTCAGTTATTTCAGTGTCTTCCAGTGGCGGAAATAATTGTTTTTATGTTGACCATTAAAATGCATTCCCAATTTCTTTCTCTGAACCCCTTCTTTCATATTCTAGCTTTGTTGTTTTTACAAACTACTTTAAAACATGATTTCCTTCTTGAATGACCTTCACTGGCTGGCACATTGAGCCTGACATCTGTCTTTCCACATGATAACCTTTTCTAACCTTTGCAGATGCTCTTCTCCTGCCCTCCTCAACATTCCATCTGCTCCTTGAATATCTTCTGTTCTTTGCTGTATCTAGTCTTTCTTCATATGATTGCCTTAACTTTAAACTTGCCCTCTCCCTCAGTTATAATCCCTTCTATATTACAGGACCTATTTTACTTTATTTATTTTATTTATTTTTTATTTGAAAAGATTTTTAATGTTTATTTTTGAGAGAGAGATAGAGACAGCACGAGGTGGGGAGGGGCAAACAGAATCCGAAGCAGGCTCCAGGCTCTGTGCTGACAGTGCAGGGCTCAAACTCATGAGCTGTGAGATCATGACTTGAGCTGAAGTTGGACGCTCAACCTCCTGAGTCACCCAGGAGCCCCCCACAGGACCCATTTTAAATTACACTTCATTTTTTCAATGAAAATATACCATTCATTAAGGGACATATGGAGAAAATAAAATTCATCATGTTCTAAAATTATACAAGTTATACCTATCGCTTTTTAAAAATCAACGCTCTTATAGCTACAATGTTCCAGTGATGAGTTATGGGTAATTCTTCCCTCCCTTCCTTTTCACAAGTCAGATGCAGGTACACTCAGCTTATCTCAGATTCCCAAGGCCTCTAGGTCATCCTCCAATTCCATTTTCCAGTCATTGTCCTTAGACTTAGGATCCTTTGTCATCTCCCTTTGGCTTGGAGATTGCACTGTCCAGCTCATAGAACTCTAAGACAATAAGTATCAAATTATTCACATTTGGCATCTTGAATTGTTTGTTCTTCAGACTGGAGTGGAGTATCTGCACTGATGTGACCCTAAAAACTGACAAAAGAAAAACATCACGTTCCTTATTCTTGTGCAAATTTAGCAAGAAATTGAAACATCTCTCCTATTTGATTCCAAAATTGGGTGTGGCTTTATATATCAGTATTTCTTGATTTCTTCCATATCTCATCTTGAGTATATTTCCCCTGATAAACCTTCCAAGGAAAAAAATTAAAATAAAAAATAAATTAGACATCCTTCACAAAATGCTTTCTTGCAATTCCATTGGCACATATTGATACATCTTTTATGGTAATGATTATACCATTTTAGAGTCAAGTATTTGTTTTTTCCAAACCACCACTCACCTAATCAATGCACAAGCTGTAAAAGTAAATGGACTGTAAGTATGTTATTTCTTTTTTGTATTCTGAGCAGTAACAATCACGGTACATTCATTATTCCTAGTTCAGTAAATTTCTGTTGCTGTTAAGTTGCTTACACAGAGACTGCATCTCTATAGCAACTGCCCTAGGCTAGCGATTTACCTTCTTGTGCCTCTGTTCTCCCAGTTAGCCTGAGCAATTGACATGTGACTCACTTCTTACCAGCTTTTATCACTTGTAGCTAGTTTATGCCGGGTCAGATTAGAGAATTTGGAAAAGAGAAGCAGCTCAGGTTTTTATTCTACCCATATTTATTTCTCCAGAGCAGAAATATCTTAGGCTTACGCGTGCTATATTCTTCAAAAATAAAATCTATATCTCTTGCTTACACAATGAAAATATTTTTTGCTAAACAAACTTCAAAATAAAATCTATATTCCTTGCTACACAAACTTCATTTGATTCTTTTAAGAACTCTGACATCCTTTTAAAAATATAGTTATTTGGGGCGCCTGGGTGGCTCAGTCGGTTGAGCGCCCAGCTTCGGCTCAGGTCATGATCTCACGTTTTGTGGGTTTGAGCCCTGCGTCAGGCTCTGTGCTGACAGCTAGCTCAGAGCTTGTAGCCTGTCTTCAGATTTTGTGTATTCCTCTCTCTCTGACCCTCATCTGCTCACGCTGTCTCTGTCTCTCTCAAAAATAAAATAAAAACGCTAAAAATTTAAAAATTATAGTTATTAAGTTATTTCAAAATATCATGTACCATTTATACCTTTTCTTTATTCATGGCTGCTAACAGAACAGTTTAAGACCATGGTCATTTAATCCAGCATTTAATTGAGTTAAGTTTGTATTTAAGTATTTCTAAACTAATCAGGTTGAAATTTGAGTAATTCACTGCTTCAAACCAAGCAGTTACTGGGTGCTCCAGTCCACAGTTAAGTAACACTACCAACAGCAGGAGCAAGGGATGCTCAAAATGAGGAAGCCACGAATGCCCTGAACTAGGTCCTTGAATAAAGTGAAGCCAGTTTGTAACCAATTGACCTGACACCCAGATGTAGAGAGTAAACTGTGGCCAGAGTTGGAGAGGTTCCTGTCTGGTTCAAACTCTGCTGCAGCCTGACAAGAAAAAAACAAAAGCAAAAACAAAAACAAACAAAAAAGCCCAGCTGTTTTAGGGTTTCAGTCTTCACCTCCGAGTCCTGATGTGACTTTTTCCCAAAGGTTGTTCATTAAAAATAAAATTTTAAATAAATAGTTTAAAAATATTTACTGCAAAAAATGTTCATAATTTTATTTCTGTTTTCCCATTTTGTTCTTTTACATAATAACACCTCTTTCTAAAGGTCGCATTTCTTTCTTATTGGAGAAAATTTGCATACTGACCTATTTTACCCCTTTTCTATTTACTAGTGAGCAGCTGGTATGCAAAATCTGAATAAATAATAGAAAACCAATCCTCTTTCAGATCATTAAAAATGCAGAAAAACTAATGCGAGCATTTAAAGATCATTTAATTATATTGTGTTACAATTATCTCTGACTTAAAAATCTTCAACATTATTCCACATGTGCCTATACACAAAACACCAAGTCATTCACATAATGAACCTAAGAGTCATTTTTTGTGTATTTGAGCTTTGGTTCAATTTCTAATGCCTTTTCATTGCCTCTACAGTTGTCAAAAGACTAAAATATAATCAGTCCACTAATAAAATATGTCGGTGGATATTTTTCTCAGGATCCAGCTTATGTATGTGAATCTATTTATCTCCAATTTTCTAAATTCCAAATTGGTGATTTGGGGAAGGGGTTTTAGGAGTCAGAGAAGAGGGCCACTTTTGGGAGAGTGACTGAAGGCCCTTCTTACCATAGCCAACTTTTGTCAGCCTGCTACCCACAGCCTGGCATGGTATCCATTGCCCCCCACCCTCTCCCCAAGTCAGAGAAGTTGTCTTGTTTGTCAGGAAATTCTTGTTCATAGAGACACTAGGTGTTGAGTTCACAGAGTAAGAGATCCTATGATTCAAAATCTTTTTAAAAAATTTTTCAATGTTTTATTTATTTCTGAGAGAGAGACAGCATGAACAGGGGAGGGTCAGAGAGAGAGGGAGACACAGAATCCGAAACAGGCTCCAGGCTCTGAGCTGTCAGCACAGAGCCCGACCCGGGGCTCAAATCCATGAACTGTGAGATCATGACCTGAGCCAAAGTCGGATGCTTAACTGACTGATCCCCCCAGGCGCCCCTCAAAAATCTTAAGTACAAAATTTCTTCTTTGGAAAATCTGGAAAATAGACCATGATTGATGTGTCCTTTCTTTTCTCTCCAGGAGAAGATTTGGAAGATGTACCAGCTTCAAAGAAAGCTGAAGGTGAACCTGTTATCATCAGTGTATTTATGAGTTTTCTCTTAAGGCTATAATGTTTTGTCTGTTTTATTTAACTATTCTTGATTTAGTGTTCAGATTTTCCTAAGTAATATTTAGATGGCAGACTTATTTTTTAAACAAATGGCTTTTTTACATTATTTGGAACAATATTCATATCTTCACATATTGAAGGCACTAGTTAGACACTGGTTTATTTAAAAGTAAATATTAGATGCACTTATTGTCAAATCTGCTTACAGGAACAATATTTCAAAATTATTATTTCACTAAGGATTGGGAGGGAGTGTTATTTGATAAGAAGGATCGCATAAGTGTTTAAAGATGAAGTAGACATATTTTTATTAAGAAATTTTGAAATAATTTGCCTATATTAACATCAGTGGCATAGAGGAGGGAAGGAAGGAAGGAAGGAAGGAAGGAAGGAAGGAAGGAAGGAAGGAAGGAAGGAATGGAAAGAAGGAGGGAGGAAGGAAAGATAAAAGAAGGAAGGAAGAAAAGGCTCAAACCTCAGAAAAATATGCCACAACCAGATGTATAAACTTGAGCAAGTCTTTTCAGGACTAAATTTTTTTATCTGTATTGTAAGAGTTTCAACTGATTTGATTTTTTTTTCTTGAAGGGTTTCTGGGGTCCCTAGTTTGGGATACTATATAATAGATATTTTCTATTCTAGTTGCCTATAGAGAATAGAGTTTGCCTAAGACTTGTTCTTGCCATGAAAATATAAGTACTATAGCAGTGCCCAGAATTAATTAACAGTATAGAAAATAGTGTTTTAAGGAAAGACACAAGACACATGGACACCGGAGTCTTATGAAATGATTTACATTTGTCCTAAGATATGTTTTTGAATACTGAATTTTTATATTTTTTAAAAAAATTTAAATTATTAAGAATAATAACTCTTAACATGTTATTGATTTCTAAACCATTGCTTCTCAAATTATTTTATACATAAATCATCTGACAATCTTGTTAAAATGTAATAAATATGGGTTGGAGCCTAAGAACTGTCTCCGAGTAACAGTGAAACTCTTGGAATGTGTATCACACTTTGAGAGGAAAGATCTTTGAACTTATTTAGAATCTGATGAAATCTAAAACTTGACTTTTGATAAAAGACACATGCATTCACATACATCTTTGTAACATTTCAGGGTTTTACAAGAACCCCCCCCCAACAAAGTCCCAAAAATAGACACCAGTTAAGAACTTTTAACCCAGAGAAAGGGGTTCAAATAGATATCTTCAATTTATCCATCACTAGATACATACATGGCACATATCATTACAGTAGAGAAGTCCATGAGCCAGATGAGAAAAGGGAAGGAAACAGGATACCAGTCTGGTGATATTCTTTCATGGCAAGGATGACCACTAAAAACTTAAATCCCTCAAAAAATTAGAATTACTTTGGGGCACCTGGGTGGTTCAGTCAGTTAAGGGTCTGACTTCGGCTCAGGTATTGATCTCATGGTTTGTGAGCCTGAGTCCCATTTTGGGCTCTGTGCTGACAGTTCAGAGCCTGGAGCCTGCTTCAGATTCTGTGTCTTCTGCTCTCTGTCTCTTCCCTGCTCATACTTTCTCTCTCAATCTCTCTCTCTCTCTCTCTCTCTCAAAAACAAATAAACCTTAATTTTTAAAACATTAGAATTATTTTGACTGAAATATTCATCAATTAGTCAGCTCACTGTTACATATTATAATTTTGAACATCAAAGACCTCTTCTAAGAAAATAATGTGTACATCAGCTAGCACTCACTCACCAACATCCAACACATCAGGACCAGTTTTCCTACGTGAACCACCACATTCTTTTCTTCCACTGGCTTCTCTTCTGCTACTGGCTCTTAGCTATAAATTTTAGGGTGAGAGATTGAGCAGAATCTGAACAAGATCCTAGAATATATTATAAGGAAGGCATTAGCTCTGTTTCTTTCATATTGTGCAATTGTTTAGACATTTTCAGTTCCCTACATATTTGTATAATAGCTGTGAATGTATAAATCATTTACTTTCATATTTTTGTATACACTAGAAGCTGAAGATATGTCTTCTACAAAGAAGCAAAAAAGTAAGTTTATAGTTATATTAAAACTATGAAGGCATTCTATTAAAGGTAGTAAGCATAAATTGACACTTTAGACTCTTAAGAAGACCAGTATGAAAAGAAAAAGATTTTTAGCACAGACATGATGAATAACATTAAAGTAGGTCATTTATATTTCAAAAAGAAGCCAGTCACTTTTTGTGTCAGGCAAGAAGCACGTATTTGGAAGAATTACAAAGTAATGACTGAAGTGGCATTTATCACAAACCATTCTACACAGCTCTGATCCTGTGCACTCTCACTGAACTTGTGCTTCAATATGTGTTACTGTCTGCTTTATAATCAGACAGCTGAAGTGATATGCTGAACTTTCTTATATCAAAGAGAAAAAAATGTAGAAATAAGACTCGGCAATTCAATTGCTTAGAGACTCTCTTCTAAAATTGAAAGTTCTTTTTGGTTTTTCTAGACATATGGCAGGCTCTTAATAGTCAGTCTTTGGATTGTTGATTGTAGAATGCAATCAACATTCATGTGCAGTTATAAAATCCAATGTCCAAGATTCTCATCATTTTGGTATTTCCGAATTGGATATTTTTCTTCAAATGGTAAAGCAATACATTTTGGATTCACATTTGCATTAAAGTCATTGCTGAACAGACTAAAGGAAGCAATATTTAAAATAGGTATGACTGAAGTTTGTTGCACTTAATGCTTTTAGAGAATAGACATTTATCCAAGGAAATGAAATCAATAATATTCTCTAGATTCTAACTGCTTCTTTAATGTATTTCTGCAGGAAATTATTAAAGTGCCCACTACAACAGCACATGACTCCTACTCTGTATTAATACTTGATTCACTGAACAAATATTAAGTGCCTACTACATTCAAACTCTGCTTTAGATGCTGAGGCTATTGCAGCAAATAAGAGAAAGAGTCATTATAGCCCTTCATATAATCAGGTTTTGAGAAAAGCAATACTTTTCACTATTAGTGCAAAAACCTATAAAGTTAATCTGGACATGTTTCTGGTCTAAACAGGAGTTACCCAATTGTGAACCTACTGGTAAAAATTTGTGACTATGTCATATAAACAGTTGAAGTCTTTTATTTTATAAATAAATATTAAAACATAATTCAAAAGGATGGATTTCATCAAGGTCAATTTCCTGTTTGGAATATTGTACTAGAGTTTTGCAAAAATGTCACCGTGGTGAGGAAACTGGGTGAAGGATATATTGGACTATCTATTAATTCTGACAACTGCATGCAACTCTATAATAATCTCAAAATAAAAAAAGTTTAATTAAAAATAAATGAATAAGTGAGCCAATTCAATATTGATTCAATATCAAATATTTTAAGTTTGGTAGGGGCATTTTCCTGAGTCTTTTATATAAACTTTAACATTTATAGATGTAATGATATTTTCATTAATAGCCTATCAACATTGATTAAGTAGATGTTCAGAAATGTGCCCATGTCTGGTACAGTTCAGCTGGAAGGTAGCCTGTCCCTGCTGGACTCTTCTACTTTTAGCACTGGCACTGCCATTCCTCTTAATGCAGTCCAGTTATTTTTTTTTTAATGTTTATTTTTGAGAGGCAGCAGGCGAGGTGCAGAGAGAGAGAAGGGCAGAGGATCTGAAGCAGGCTCCGCACTGACAGCAGAGAGCCCAACTCAACAAACAGTGAGATCATTACCAGAGCCAAAGTTGGTCACTCTACAGACTGAGCCACCCAGGGGCCCCAGTGCAGTCTAGCTTTATTGTCATCCCTATCAGTAGCTCATCAAAGCTCCAAGCACTTCCAACCTTGAGGATGGGGGCAAATTGTGTTACTGCCTCTTTTTAAAGTTACAACACAAAAGAAAATATTTTTCAATAAGAGGAAGGGGAAAAGAAAGAACTAAGTCAAGATTTCTCCAAACTACTTTCATCACTGAAAACCAGTGATTCAAGTCAGCCAACACCCAGGAAGATGAAATCAGAATAATTCTTTATTGCTTCCTTCAGCTGCTTAATACCATGTTTTGCTTTATTCTACTTCATAAGCCCTTAGGCTCATATGGATTTGGCCAGCTTCACCATATTCCACATAGCGGCCACTTCAATAGTCATTCTCTTTCCTGGCCATCGGCAAAAAGTCTGTGGTTCATTAACAGAAGGCAAATAGATAAAATGGAAAACACTGAAGGGTTAGTAAGTGCCCATGATTGTTCAGAGAAGCTAAAGTCACCATCTCTTAACAAAGCTGCTACCTGGGAGCATTAGGAGCTCATGCCCATACATATCATACTGCCTCGCGTGGCTTTAACACATTTCTGTGTTGCTTTCTGCCCTGATGACAGAGAGGCTACTTGTAAGCATCACTATAAAAAAATAACTATTTCCTGGGTGCCCAGGTGGCTCAGTCCGTTAAGCATAAGGGCTCAGGTCATGATCTCGTGGTTGGTGAGTTCCAGCCCCACTTAGGGCTCTGTGCTGACAGTTCAGACCATGGACCTTGTATGTCTCCTTCTCTCTCTCTACCCCTCCCCTGCTCATGCTCTGTCTTTCTGTCTCAAAAAGAAACATAAATGTTTAAAAAAATTAAAATGTAACTCTGCCATCTCAGGAGAGTAAGAATAAGTGGAAAGCCTCAAGACACTAAGAACCACAAGGCTGTCTGTGGTTTATTAAAACATTAAAAGAAATAAGAAAAGTCAGTTATTTTGCATATTGATAAGCTCATGTTTTAAAATCTATAACTATATAACAGTTTATCTCAGTGCAATGAACACCAATAGAGTCCTATAATGTAAATACTTTGACTTTCAATGCCAGATAATTTTATTATCATTTATTAAGTGCTTATTATGTGTCAGGAAAGATTTTAAGTGCTTCACATATATTTACTGATTTAATTTCCACAACATTTTTATGAGGTTTTGCTATTGTCTTGATCTTGCACGTGAGGAATTTAAGCCACAGTGATGTTTATTAACTTGATAGGTATTTTCAAGGCTATCTAGCTGAAGAGCCCATGTCCACATACATTGAATTATCTGGCTGTGTTTTGCCTTTGGCACTGCTCATAGTCTGTTTGTTTTAATAAATTATCATGCTCTATTCTGTAGCCCCCATCAGTTTCTTCCAATGTGTCTACTTGGATGGATACAACGGCTATGGATTTCAGTTTCCTGTCACTCCTGCGCATCGTCCCGGAGAAAGCTCTGGCCATCAAAGTTCTCCAGGACAAAAGCAACAAGGACAATAGATACATACCCATGACCCTTACAAGTGCTTTAAGACTTTGATGATAGGATCTCCTGTTTGTCTGTAGTGGCATAGGCAATTGAAATCACAAATTTGGGGAATTTCTTTGAAAATGTTTTACTCTCTGCCTGGTCTAGAGAAAAAGGGTGGGCGAAAGGACTGAATGATAAGCAAATATGTTGAATGACCTGGCGTTCAAGAATCTGTTATTTTTGTTTGTTGCTAAGTGTGAATGCTTGTATTTTCTATTTCTACTCACTGTAGGGTTGGTCACAAATGAACTTAAAGTTTACTTAATAACAATCTTTTAAACATAACTGACACAATTACAAAATGGAATTCCTGATTTCAGTTGGATATATTCTTACATGAAAACACAGACTGTGCTTTCAGTTTAAGGAGTGCAGGAGTTTATACAAAAGCTACTCTTTATGATGTGGATCTCTAAACTCATTTGCCTACTAAGTTGGTGTTTAATAGTTTAGTTTTACTTATGTCTCTTTCTATTTTCATTGTGGCAATGCTCTAAGAACGGGTTATAGTTGCACCAAAGAGTGTTGTAAGTTCCTTGTGATGCTTTTTTACATAGAATTCAAAATATCTCTGAACTTTGGACATGATACAATGGAGTTGAAATGTTTGATAAATCTTATCTCTAAGATTTTTCTTAAATTATAATTAGGACATTAACTCCAGTGGAAATATACCATCCAATTAGGCAGGTCTAGTGAGTTATTTGTTTGAAATAAAAGCAAATGAGAAGCAGTATTTTCAGATTTCTCCAGACTATGTCCTAATGAAAATGTCACCTGGGTGAAATTTTAGTTCAGTCACTAAATTTGGGTGACAGATGCAAAGGCACTTCATTTCACTTAAATAGGATCATTCTGTACAATTAAATAGGTTTATTTCTCAAAAAAAATATATACATATGTATGTATATAAATGAATGTCACCAAAATTACAGAACTATATTTTAACCATAAGTGGTTCATGAGATGTCTTACTTGTTTTTTAGGTAAGTGGTTATCAGTACCAATAAAACAAATGACAATTTTTAACTTACTTGATGATCACCGGGAACGACTGTTATGGTTTTTGTCATCTTTTTGTCTCTCGGTGTTATGAACACTTATGTTCTTTACCATATTTTTCTATTAACTTTAAAAGTCATGCCACTGTGACCTTGATCATGTTTACAGTTGCAACTCAACTTATGACAAATGAACTCAGGAAATAAATTATGTTTTCTGGCATTATAATTGCCCTCTGCTGAGGTAGCCAGAGCTGATACTAGCCAAGTGATTTACCTTAAAGGACTATAACTATCAAGTTCTTGAAGTCTAATTTAGAACTATATTTTACTAAAATATTATAAGGCTAGGCCATCAGTAACACATCCAGTATTAATAATGGATTTTCAGTGACATTGGTGAGAAGAGTTGGTCTCAGGCACATTCTGGTAGATCTAACTCACACCACAAAAGCCAACATTACAATGAACCAAGATTAATGACACTATTTGGGGGGTACCTAGAGTATATAACTTCGGGACTGACCAGATGGTATCATCTTGCAAAACTGCATGTAGCAATGGAAACTTGTGGATAGGACAGTGGATAAAGTTGATCGCTCAACTGTTCCTACAGCTTCTTGAATTCAATGAAGGGAATAGAGAGCAAATATGACAGTTGTTTAGATCTCATAGAATGATTTATCCATTCTTTCATTCAATGGCTATTTATTAAGCACTTACTCTTTTTAGGGCACTATGTTAGGCACTGGACTATGTAAGAAAAATACCAGAAATAAATTCTGTTCCCAGAGCTATCCTGACACAATGTGTGCCCTTGGAAACTTTACTAAATGTACTGTGTTTGTTTCCCTATGTATGAAATAGGGATTTTAAGATAAACAACCTGATACCTCACAGATGTACTGTGGACACTGACAATATGTCTTAATATGAATATGGTGTCAAAATAAATTTCGGAAATAATACTTTGGGTGTGATACTAATTTTTCCTCTGAGTGCTCTTCTATATTACATCATTGTGTCTTTCATTGTCATTATAAAAACTATATAATAAAAAGTAAAATATGCCAATTTGTTGTAATTGGAGTTTAAACAAACCAATTAGGATGTAAACAGTGTTAATAATAATTAAAGCTTATCTGCTTAAAGTTACAATGATGATAGCACTTCAAAAATATTAACTATACTCTCATCTGTTTGTATGGTTCCATCAAATAAAGTGTTTCTAGTCCTTCAAGTTTGTGCTTTAGATTTTAAAAGAAAAAGATAAATCGTTGGATTAAAAGGTTTTGCCTTAAGAGAGAACTCACGAATCATGTCATATGGGTCATAAATACATAAGCATTTAGTAATTGTTTTAGTTCTCTATTTTCTCCAAATGGTATGAGCTATACACTTTCCCTCACACTTCACTTCCCTTAATAGATGAAAGTCTGTAGAAACTTGAAAACTATAGGGCACCTGAGTGACTCAGTCGGTTAAACATCTGACTCTTGATTTCAGCTCAGGTCATGATCTCACTATTTGTGAGCTCGAGCCCCATGTCAGGCTCCACACTGACAGCGTGGAGCCTCCCTGGGATTCTCTCTCTCTCTCTCTCTCTCTCTGCCCCTTTCCCTGCTCATGTTCTCTCTCTAAATAAATAAATAAATAAACAATAAAAATTTTAAAAATAAAATTGATGGCTACCTAAGGTTTTTATTTATGTTTAGTTTTCATAAAAGGTAATAAATCGTCATTCAAACGGGACAAGTCTTTTTCAAAATAATTCCCATGAAAAGCACCTATATGTTGATTCATACTGGTATATCCCTGTAAAAACTCCTCATAGAAATTTTTGGAAATTAAATTTGTGTTTCCTTGAGTTATTTTACTGGAAAAAAGCAAAGAGAATAATGAATGTTATTGCTGATGGAAAACTCAGGGACTATCTACTTCAATTGGCACATAGAGAAAATAAATCTAACCGCTAGAGAAATGCATAATTTTGCTCAAAATCACTCTGTTTCAAAGCTTGGCCTAGAACATTGGTCTGCAGGCTCCTAAATGGCTTTAACTACATCCTCAGTGTGTTATTACAAAACTTGGCTGATTCATCCAGCATCTCAAAATCCATTTTTTGAATTATAATCAGTGTCAGATATATAACCCCATGTGGAAAGACTTCCTTTTTCCTATATGAGAGCTGTAACGGACCTCAAGAGTGATTCACATTCACTTGCCTTACAGATACAGAAAAAGAATTTCAGAGAGGTTAGGTGACATGCCAGGATCACACTGATAGTTAGTAGCAAAATTAAACCAAAAACTCAAGGATTCTGTTTTCTAATCCGCTGTGTATTCTCTACTCTGTGTGAATCCATATGATGTCTCCATCATTATAAGCTTCCCTCTGTAATTTGCAAATTCATTACAGCATGGAAGCAGCACAGCCTTCCAGGAAGCTGATGACAGAAAGCTCTCCAGCCACCTGAGGACATTTATCTACTCTTTTCATGCTTACAGTACTGCTATCCTATACCCTTTCCCCTCGTTAATGATGTATGCCCATAAAACATTTAGACATTCTTGTAGATGTTTCTCTTGCATATAAAACTAAATAGCTTTATTTCCCATATCTGCAAAAGCAGTCGCTGAAAGACCCCAAATAAAAAGAAAACAAAGAACAACTTTCTTTAAATTAATCACAACTCATCCAAAGATGTGAATTAAAATAAAAATATATGCTTACCATAAACACACGTAGACTTTAAAGGAAAGCTCAGAATAAATAATGAAGTGAATTAGTATTTATTAATATTTAAGACATACAAATTCCTGTAAGAACTGCATGTTAGCAAATAGTAATAGCAAAGAAAAATTCTTGGTTTCTTACACAGCTACATTCAGCTCCCAGCCACGTGCACCTTGTAAGATTATCAATTCCCATGTCCACACTCCACGGTAAACTTTTATCAAGAACTAACTACTTGCATCAAGTCATTAGCGCTATCTTATTTGTTTCCTTCCACATCTAAGTCTCTCTTTAAAAACTCTACAAGGGTATACTTTATGCCTCTGAGCAGAGTTGCCAGGCCTGATGTGTTTCCAGAATAAGTGTGTTGGGGTAGAGTCCAGTGGACCAGTGGCCCTCAAACCAGGGATGGGATTCTAATTCAAGGAGTACCTCTGGTCACTTATCTTCTCTGTTCCTCAATTTTTACCTCCAAATAAAAATAAAAGTTATTGTGGCACAGGACATTCATCTTTGGTGAGGAAAGTATGGGGAACCACTGTGCAAAGGGATATTATTGTTAACACCTTTCAAATTCCCTCCAGTTTTGCTACTAAATGGTTCAGATATGCCCCACACTGAAGACCAAGTGTCACTAAGTGGCAGAAGACAATGCAGCAAATGAAAGTCAGACCTGCACAAACCAAACACAAATACAAGAATATTGCCATTGGCAAAAATAATTTTGCTTTAGAAAAATCCACGACCTTGTGTCATTTTCATGGAATTGCTATAATTATCCTTCAAATGACTGAATGAGAACACAGAGAGCTTGTAAGATGTCTGTAAAAAAGTGATACTCAGAATGGAAATCTGAGATGGAACCCCAAGTGACTTATGCACCCCCCTACAGACACAACCATGGACTTGAAATTCAGTAGAAGGTATGAAGGTGTGTTAGCAGTGTAAGTTAGTGAAGGCAGTGCCCAAATAAATGTCAGCTGTTTTATCTCAGAACAGTTCGTGTATGCCCTTGTTTGGGGAGGAAGTGTCTCTTTCTCTGTCACATTCAGAACTCAATGACAAATCATTTGTATTTGTTTTGTATATGTTTGATGCCATTAGGGGCAGTATTGGGATGATCTGAATGGAAGGTGCATTCCTTACAAAGAAGATAATATTTTATAGAAAAGAAAAGACAACTCTGAATTCAAGCAATTTTGAGGAATAAATGTAGCAAATAAACAATTCAACTATTTTTATCTTTGAGACATGCATGCATGAAAAAATATTTTTTAATTGGGAATATATTAATCTTGTTCAAGTCTAAATGGTATTAAAGGTGTACATGGAAAGTGTCATCTCATCCCGTCCTTGCCTCAGTTCTCCATCCACTCCTTTACTTTTGAAAATGAATCACATTTATAGAGTCTTATGTGTTCATCATATGCAAATTCAAATGAAAACAAATGTATATTCTCATTTTTGACTTGTCTTACATAAATATTGCATATCATAAACATCACCCTGCACCCTCCTTTCTTCAGTCAACAATGTATCCTGTATTATTTCTTTATTTCAGTACATACACAGCTTCCCTATTAATAAACATATATAGACACCATATATCAGAGCATTTATTTCATGCACACATCTCAAGTGGAGAATGAGATACATCTATGAAGTCATCACCTAGGTCAAGATACAGAACACTAACAGCCAGGACGAGGAGGGGCAAGATGGCGGAGAAGTAAGGAGCTCCGTACTTGCACTCGCGCCCATACATCACACAGAAAAGATCTGAAGCCATTGGAAACCTTACAAAACCTGAGAGATTGGGAGACAAAGGACGCAGAATCCACTGAGAGAGNCTTATAATGTACAAAGCAGAAGTGAAGATGGAGCTGTCCTCGTTGTATTTCCTTTTCTCTCTAGGATTTTGACCTCTTGATACGTAACTGCTGCACTTGCTTTTGGATTTGTTTAGTTTTTTTTTTTAACCAGCCTTTATGATTGTTCTCAGAAAGATTAGTCTGATAAAATTACTGCAGCATGGTTGGAAGTGAATTCTCCTCATATTTTCTTTATAATTGTATAATATTTCAAGGTGTAAGTATCCCATACAAATAATATCCAATTGTTTCCCATTACGAATAACATTGCAGTAAATAATGTTGGACACACTATATTGCTACACCTATATATGTGTATAGACACACACACACACACACACACACACACGGCTAAATTCATTAAAATGGGATTTCTGATTCAAAAATAGATGCATTTATAATTTTGAAAAGAAGTAATTGTTTCCAGATAACCTTTCTCCTGGTTATTGCTCCTTCTGAAGGCTCAATGTTGCTTGTAGCAGTTAAAATTCAGGAGGAGGCTCTCTCTTTATGAAAATGAGTGTTCACTGTTGGATTTTGAGATCTGTCACTGTTGGGCCCTTCCACAGTCTAATTCTTGCTTGCACTGTTTGCGATTGTCCAAACAATGCAACAGTTTTTGTTGATCTCACTTATTTTGGTTGCACTTAAATATAGTTTTGAGTTTTCATGCTTTTTTATTTGTTTGCTTCCAAGTTTTGCTGAAGATAAATGATTTGTTTCCAAGTTTTGCTGAAGATACGTGATCCTTGGATCCATTTTATTTGTTTATTTGTTTGGTTCTTTGTTGACCCATGTAGCTTCCAGGAAGTGGCAAAATTTGGATGCCATATTTCTTTTAGAACCAGAATAACATTCATTTCAAAAGATTTTTAAATTAAATATTTTTATTGCTTTTTATTTATTTCTGAGAGAGAAAAAAAGAGAGAGAGAGAGAGAGAGAGAGAGCAGGGGAGGGTCAGAGAGAGAGGGAGACACACAATCCAAAACAGGCTCCAGGCTCTAAGCTGGCTGTCAGCACAGAGCTCGACGTGAGGCTGGAGCCCACACACTGAGATCATGACCTGAGCTGAAGTGGGAGGCTTAACCGACTGAGCCACCCAGGCACCCCTGAATTAAATATTATTTAAACTAGAAAACAAATTGAATTAAATTGAAAGTTCTAAATGGCAGCATTAGATTGTTAATATCACTTTGCTGGTAAGGTTTTGGATGACTAAAATGCACAGACTTTTACAATTAATAGTCACTTATTTCTTCTCAAATAAAGTTTCAGTGTGGACGAAGAAGCAAAATATACTTTTTTGAACAATGGGGAAGGAATTTTGATTTGTAACTGTTACTTACAGAAATGTGATAATATTAGGCAAAGATTTTCAAATTGGTCATTCTAAACAACAAAAATCTGATGTCTACATTTCAGATATCTGGAAATAATGCCAAATTTTAACCTCATTATGAGCTACATGAAAAATATTTTAAAGAAATTAAAAAATCATGATTCACATCATTAACACTCTTTAAAATTGTACTTTTGATGTCTTTCTTTAATTCAAAAGAATCTTTGCCTGAAATATATGATAAATCCCATTCACATTCCATTTTATTAATTCTGTTAGAGTTTATAATTCCTGCCTTGTAACAAGGAAACTTATTATATGCATGTCTAAAATGACTTATTTAGACTGCTTAGACATATAAAAGCTGTTCAAAAGGAAAAGGCTTAAAATGACATTAATCCATGTTGTTGATATCCATCCTACTGAAATTTGCTATTATATGTCTAGTTTAAAATGTGTTTTTTACTTTTAAATACAAATTCTTAGCTAGTTGAGTGGGAATTGGTAAATGTCGTTTATCTCATTGGTTATCTTCTATCAGATTTTACTATAACACAATACTAAAACAAAAAAATAAATAAAGCATATTTAATGTGATGATTATTTAGAGTACATTTTGAGAAATGATAAAAATTGTGCTTTACATTTTACATGACAGGGCATAAAATAAAATCTTTTACATGAAATGGAATATTTCCTACAGAATATGAGACCACACACAATCACATTTTCTGTAATTTAATTTCAGTGGTACTACCTTTAGTCAAGAAGTGGGTAACCCTTCTGAAATACAGACAACAATTTTGAAATAGACTAAGAGATGATTTTTTCTTGGGTTGCCAGGCCAATTCCTAAATATATAAAGATATTTATAAAATATCTAATAGAATGAAGCTCTTAACAAGGTTAGAATAAAGATTTCAAAATCATTCCATAGTAGACTAACAACTAGAATATATTAGTAATCAAACTAATAATCAAAGTATGTTATTAGTTTACATTTAATGAGTACATAATTTCTTTTGTACAGGTATACTTAGGAGATATTCTGTTTCTAGACCACTCCAACAAAGTGACTATTGCAATAAAGTGAATCAGATGAATTTTTGATTTCCTAGAATATAGAAAAGTTATGTTTATACTATACTGTAGTCTATAAAGTATGCAGTAGTATTATAAAAAAAGTATATACCTTAATTTAAAAATATTTTATTGTTTAAAAATGCTAATGATCATCTGAGTTTTCAGGGAGTTGTAATCTTTTTGATGGTGGAGGGTCTTGTCTCAGTGTTGATGGCTACTGACTGATCAGGGTGGTGGTTGCTGAAGACTGAGGTCGCTGTGGCAATTTCTTAAAATAAGACAGCAATGAAGTTTGCTCCATTGATTGTCTTCTTTTGCAAACAATTTCTCTGCAGCATGCAATGCTACTTGATAGCATTTTATCCATGGTAGAATTCCTTTCAAAACTGGTATCAATCCTTTCAAACCCTCATGCTGCTTTATCAACTAAGTTGGTGTAGTATTCTAAATCCTTTGCTGTCATTTCAACAATCTTCACAGCATCTTCACTTAAGATTCTGTCTTAAGAAACAACTTTTTTTGCTCATTCATAAGAAACACCTCCTTATCTGTTCAAGTTTCATCATGAGATTGTAAAGATTCAGTCACATCTTTGGGCTTCACTTCTAATTTTATTTCTTTTGCAGTTACTTCCTCCACTGAAGTCTTAAACCTCTTGAAGTCATCCATGAGAGTTGGAATAAACTTTTTCCAAACTTCTATAGATGTTGATATTTTTACCTCTTTCCATGAATTATGAATGTTCTTTTTTTTTCATGTTTTTTATTGATTTCTGAGAAAGAGAGAGAGAGAGCAGGGGAGGGTCAGAGAGAGGGAGACACAGAATCTGAAGCAGGCTCCAGGCTCTGAGCTAGCTGTCAGCACTGAGCCTGACGCGGGGCTCGAACCCACAAACCGTGAGGCCATGACCTGAGCCGAAGTCGGATGCCCAACCAATTGAGCCACCCAGGTGCCCCAAATTATGAATGTTCTTAATGGCATCTACAATCACGAATACTTTCCAAAGGCTTTCAATTTATTTTGTCCAGATCCATCAGAGGAACTCCTATCTATGTCAGCTATAGCCTTACAAAATGTATATCTTAAATAAGACTTGAAAGTTAAAATGACTCTTTGATACATGAGCTGCAGAATTGATCATGTGTCAGTGGCCATGAAAATTACATAAACATTATTTTACGTCTATATTACAGGTTTTGGGTGACCAGAAAATGGTCAATGAGCAGTAATATTTTGAAAGAAATCTGTTTTTCTGAAAAATAGTTCTCAAGAGCAGGCTTCAAGTATTTAGTAAACATGTAAACAGATGTAATGTCATCCAGACTATAACACACAGACAAAGTAGATTTAGCATAATTACAAAGGTCCCTAGGATTTCAGTATGGTAAATAAGCATTGATTTAAACTTAAAACCACTGGCTGCATTAGCATCTAACAAGAGAGTCAACCTGTTCCTTGAAGCTTGGAAGCCAAGCATTGACTTTTTCTCTCTAGCTATGAAATTCCTACAAGTATCTGGGTGACTCAGTCGGTTACGTGTCTGACTCAGTTTCACCTCAGGTCATGGTCTCTTGGTCATGCGATCAAGCCCCATCCTTAGCATGGAGCCTGCTTAGGATTCTCTCTCTTCCTCTCTCTCTGCCCCTCCCCTGCCCATAATCACTCTCTCTTAAAAGAAATAAATAAACATTTATCTATGTGCCTGTTTTTGTGCCAGAACCATATTGCCTTGATGATTACAGCTTTGTAATACAACTTTAAGTCTGGAATTGTGATACCTCCAGTTTTGGTTTTGTTTTGTTTTTTTCTTTTTTTAAAAATGTTTGTTTATTTTTGAGAGACAGCAAGAGACAGAGTGTGAGCAGAGGAGGGGCAGAGAGAGAGGGAGACACAGAATCCGAAGCAGGCTCCAGGCTCTGAGTATCAGCACAGAGCCCAATGCAGGGCTCACACTCACGAACTGTGAGATCATGACCTGAGCCGAAGTCAGATGCTTAACGGATTGAGCCATCCAGGCGCCCCTTGGTTTTCGTTTTTACATTACTTTGGCTATTCAGGGACTTTTCTGGTTCCATAGAAATTTGAGAATTGTTTGTTCTAGCTCTGTGAAGAATGCTGGCACTATTTTGATAGAGATTCATTGAATGTGTAGATTGCTTTAGGTAGTATAGACATTTTAACAGTATTTGTGCTTCCACTCCATGAAAATGGAATGTTTTTCCATTTCCATGTGTCTTCTTCAAATTCTTTCATAAGCTTTCTATAGTTTTTAGGGTACAGATCTATATACTGTTTATAAGAGACACACTTTAGACCTAGAGTCACCTTCAGATTGAAAGTAAGGGGATGGAGAACCATCTATCATGCTAATGGTCACCAAAAGAAAGCCACAGTAACCATACTTATATCAGACAATCTGGAGTTTAAAATAAAGACTGTAACAAGAGATGTAGAAAGGAATTATATCATAATTAAGGGGTCTATCCACCAAGAAGATCTAACAATTTTAAACATTCATGCTCCAAACATGATAGCACCCAAAGATGTAAATCAATTAATCACAAGCATAAAGAAACTCATTGGTAATAATACCATAATTATTAGGGGGCTTCAACACTTCCACTTACAGCAATGGACAGATCATCTAAACAGAATATCAACAAAGAAACAATGGCTTTGAATGACACACTGGACCAGATGGACTTAACATATACATTCAGAACATTTCATCCTAAAGCAGCAGAATACACATTCTTCTCCAGTGCACATGGAACATTCTCCAGAATAGATCACATAGTGGACACAAATCAGTCCTGAACAAGTACAAAAAGATGAGATCATACCATGCAAATTTTCAGACCACAATGTTATGATGCTCTAAATCAACCACAATAAAAAAATTGGAAAGATTACAAATACTTGGAGACTAAAGAACATCCTACTAACGAATGAATGGGCTAACCAAGAAGTTAAAGAGGAAATTGAAAAGTACATGGAAGCCAATTAAAATGATAATATCACAGCCTAAAACCTCTGGGACACAACAAAGACCGTCATGAGGGAAGTATATAGTGATTTAGGCCTTCCTAAAAAATGAAGAAAGGTCTCAGATATACAACCTAACCTTACACCTTAAAGAGCTGGAAAAAGAAAAGTAAATAAAACCAAAAACCAGCAGAAAACAGGAAATAATAAAGATTAGAGCAGAAATCAATGCTACCAAATCCAAAACAAACAAACAAACAAACAAAAATAATAGAACAAATCAATGAAACCAGGAGCTGGTTCCTTGAAAGAATTAACAAAATTGATAAATCCCTAGCCAGTTTGATCAAAAAGAAAAAGGAAAGGACCCAAATAAGTAAAATTAAGAATGAAAGAGGAGAGATCACAATCAACACACCAGAAATACAAACAATAATAAGAGAATATTATGAGCAATTATGCGTCAATGAAGCGGGCAATCTGGAAGAAATGGACAAATTCCAGAAACACATTAACAACCAAAACTTGAATAGAAATAGAAAATTTGAACAGACTCATAACCAGCAAAGAAATCGAATTAGTAATCAAAAATCTCCCAAAACATAAATCCAGGACCTGATGGCTTTCCAGGGGAATTCTACCAAGCATTTAAGAAAAAGTTAATACTTATTCTTTTGAAGATATTCCAAACAATAGAAATGAAAGGAAAACTTCGAAGCTCATTTTATAAAGCCAACATTACCTTGATTCCAAAATCAGATAAAGACCCCAGTAAAAAGGATAACTGCAGACCTATTTCTCTGATGAACATGGATGCAAAAATCCTCAAAAAAATAGTAGCCAACCTGACCCAACAATACATTAAAAGAATTATTCCCCATGACCAAGTGGGATTTATACGTGAGATACAGGGGTGGTTCAATATTCACAAAACAATGAATGTGATGTATCACATCAGTAAAAGAAAGGACAAGAACCACACGATCCTCTCAATAGAAGCAGAGAAAGCATTTGACAAAATATATCATCATTTCTTGATAATAACCCTCATGAAAGTAGGGATAGAAGGATCATACCTCAAGATCATAAAAGCCATATGTGAAAGACCCACATTTAATATGTTCCTCAATGGGGAAAAACTGAGAGCTTTCCCCCTAAGGTCAGGAACACAAGGATGTCCACTCTCGCCACTGTTATTCAAGATAGTGTTGGAAGTCTTAGCCTCAGCAATCAGGCAGCACAAAGGAATAAAAGGCATCCAAATCACCCAGGAGGAAGTCAAACTTTCACTCTTTGTAGATATGATACTTTATATGGAAAACCCAAAAAGTCCACCAAAATCTGCTAGAATTGATCCAAGAATTTAGCAATGTCATAGGATATAAAATCAATGCCCAGAAATCAGTTGCATTCCTATACACTAATAATGAAGCAACAGAAATAGAAATCAAGGAATTGACCCCATTTACAATTGCACCAAAACCCATAAAATACCTAGGAATAAACCTAACCAAAGTGGTGAAAAATCTATACACTGAAAACTATAGAAAGCTTATGAAAGAAACTGAAGAAGATTCACAAAACTGAAGAAAAGATACACAAAAAAGGAAAAGTATTCCATGTTCCTGAATTGGAAGAACAAATATTGTTAAAATGTCGATACTACCCAAAGCAATCTTTGTATTCAGTGTAGTCCCTCTCAAAATAACACAGCATTCTTCACAGAGCTAGAACAAACAATCCTAAAGTTTGTATGGAACCAGAAAAGACCCCCAATAGCCAAAGCAATCTTGAAAAAGAAAACGAAAGCTGAAGGCTTCACAATTCCGGACTTCAAGCTGTATTACAAAGCTGTAATCATCAAGACAATATGGCACTGGCACCAAAACAGACACATAGATCAATGGAACAGAATAGAGATCTGAAATGGACCCACAAATGTATGGTCAACTAAGTTTTAACAAAGCAGGAAAGAGTATCTAATGGAAAAAAAGCAAATGGTGTTGGGAAAACTGGACAACGACATGCAGAAGAATGAACTTGGACCATTTTCTTACACCATACACAAAAGTAACTCAAAGTAAATGAAAGATCCAGGAAGCCATCAAAATCCTAGGGAAGAAAGCAGCAAAAACCTCTTTGGCCCTGGGCACAGCAACATTTTACTCAACATATCTCCAGAGGCAAGGGAAACAAGAGCAAAAATCAACTATTAGGACCTCATCAAAATAAAAAGCTTCTTCACAGTGAAGGAAACAATCATCAAAACTAAAAGGCAACTGACAGAATGGGAGAAGATATTTGCAAATGACATATCAGATAAAGGGTTAGTATTCAAAATCTATAAAGAACTTATCATACTCAACACCCAAAAAACAAATAATCCAGAGAAAAAAATGAGCAAAAGACCTGAATAGACACCTCTTCAAAGAAGACATCCAGATGGCTAACAAACACGTGAAAAAGTGCTCAACATCACTCATCATCAGGCAAATACAAATCAAAACCACAATGAGCTACCACTTCACACCTGTCAGAATGGCTAGCAGTAACAATTCAGGCAACAACAGATATTGACAAGGATGCCAAAAAAAGAGGATCTGTTTTGCACTGCTGGTGGGAATGCATACTGGTAGAGTCACTCTGGGGAATAGTACGGAAGTTCCTCAAAAAATTAAAAATACAACTATCTTACGGCCAAGCAATTGCTCTACTATGTACTTATCCGAGGGATACCTGTGTGCTGCTTCGAAGGGGCGCATGCACCCCAGTGTTTATAGTATCACTATCGACAATAACCAAAGTATAGAAAGAGCCCAAATGTCCATTGATGGATGAATGGATAAAGAAGATGTGGTATATATGTATACAATGGAGCATTACTTGGCAATCAAAAAAATGAAATCTTGCCATTTGCAACTATATGGATGCAGCTGGAGGGTATTATGCTAAGCAAAATTAGTCAGTCAGAGAAAGACAAATATCATATGACTTTACTCATATGAGGAATTTAAGATACAAACAGATGAATATAAGGGAAAGGAAGAAAAATAATATGAAAGCAGTGAGGGGGAGAAAACATAAAAGACTCTTAAATATAGAGAACAGAGGGTTGCTGGAGGGGTTGTGTAAGCTAGGAATGGGCTAAGTGGGTAAGGGGCATTAAGGAACCTACTCCTGAAATCATTGTTGCACTATATGCTAACTACACTGGATGTAAATTTAAAAAATTAATTAGTTAACTACTTTAAAAAACAAAGAAAGAAAGAGTACCCAATGGGAAAAAAATAGTTTCTTCAGCAAATGATACTAGGAAAACTGGACATTGATATATAGAAGAATGAAATTGGACCACTTTCTTATACTATATACAAAAATAAATTCAAAAAGGATGAAAGACCTAAATGTGAAACAGGGAACCATCAAAATCCTAGAGGAGAATACAGGCAGCAACCTCTTTAACCTCAGCTGCTGCGACTTCTTACTAGACATGTCTCTGGAAGCAAGTGAAACAAAAGCAAAAATGAACTATTGGGACCTCATCAAGATAAAAAGCTTCTGCATTGCAAAGGAAACAATCAACAAAACTAAAACTCAGCCTATAGAATGGTGAAGATATTTGTAAATGACATATAAGATAAAGGGCAGGTAAACAAAATCTATAAAGAACTTATCAAACTCAACACCCAAAACACAAATAATCCAGTGAAAAAATAGTCAGAAAACATGAATAGGCACTTTTCCAAAGAAGACATCCAGATGGCTAACAGACACATGCAAAAATGCTCAACACCACACATCATCAAAGAAATACAAATCAAAACCACGATGAGATACCACCTCACACCTGTCACAATGGCTAAAATTAACAACTCAGGAAACAACATATACTGGTGAGGATGTGGAGAAAGGAGAAACATCTTGCACTTTTGGTGGGAATGTAAACTGGTACAGCCACTCTGGAGAACAGTATGGAGGTTCCTCAAAAAATTAAAAATAGAACTACCCTATGACCTGGCAATTGTACTCCTAGGTATTTATTCAAAGGTTACAAAAATGTTTATTTGAAGGGGCACATGTACCCCAATGTTTAGCAGTGCTATCAACTATAACCAAATTATGGAAAGGGACCAAATGTCCATCGACTGATAAATGGATAAAAAAGATGTGGTATATATATGCAATGGAATATTACTTGACAATCAAAAAGAATGGTATCTTGTCATTTGCAACAACGTGCCTGGAATTAGAGTGTATTATGCTAAGAGAAATAAATCAATCTGATAAAGACAAATTTCATGTAATTTCACTCATATGTGGAATTTAAGAAACAAAACAGATGATCATAGGGAAAGGGAAAGTAAAATAAGAAAAATGGAAGGAGGCAAACCATAAGAAAAAAAATTTTACTGTTTTATTTATTTCTGAGAAAGAGAGAGAGAGACAGCGTGAGCAGGGGAGGGTCAGTGACAGAGGGAGATACAGAATCTGAAACAGGCTCCAGGCTCTGATCTGACAGTCAGCACAGAGCCCGATGCAGGGCTCAAACCCACGAACTCTGAGATCATGACCTGAGCGGAAGTTTGACGCTTAACCGACTGAGCCACCCAGGTGCCCCAGAAAAAAAAATTAATGTTTATTGCTTTGGGGAGGAGATAAAGACAGAGCATGAGCAGGGGAGGGGCAAAGAGATACAGAGACACAGAATCCAAAGCAGGCTTCAGGCTCTGAGCTGTAAGCACAGGGCCCAACACAAGGGTAGCACCCACAAGCTGTGAGATCATGACCTGACCCGAAGTTGGATGTTAACCGACTGAGCCACCCTGGCTCCCCAAGAGACGTTTTTTAATGCTTATTTATTAATTTATTTTGACAGAGAGAGCACAAGTAGAGGTGGAGCAAAGAGAGAGGGGGAGAGAGAGAATCCCAAGCAGGCTCTGTGCTGTCAACGCAGAGCCCAACATGGAGTTTGAACTCACAAATCGGAGATCATGACCTGAGCCGAAACCAAGAGTCAGATGTTTAACGGACTCAGCCACCCAGGTGCTCCAGTAAGAGATCTAAATACAGACAACAAACTGAGGGTTGCCTGAAGGGAAGTGGGTGAGGAAACGAGCTAAATGAGTGGTGGGCATTAGGGAGGGCACTTGTTTGGATGACGCTGGTTGTTGTATGTAAGTGATAAGTTACTGAATTCTACTCTTGTGACCAACACGACATTGTATGTTAACTAACATGAATTTAAATGAATGAATTATGTACTCTAGAAAAAAATAAATAAAATGTTGTAGCAAAAAGAAACAACACACACACAAACAGATGATACAATATGTCTCAGATTATCAGCCTCTTCTTGTATGAGATTTGGTAGTTTGTGTCTTTCTAGGAATTTGTCCATTGTATCTAAGTTGTTGAATTTATGGCTGTAAAGTTATAATATTTCTTTATTGTCTTTTTAACGACTGTTTGTGATGACCCATTTTTCATTCCTAATATTGGCAAATTTTATTATCTTTTTAACTTTAGTCTCGCTGAATGTTTATCAATCTTTTGAGCTTTTCAAAAAACAGCGTTTGATTTCATTGATTCTTTTCTTGTTTCTCTGTATTTAAGTTTATTGGTTTTTGCAGCAACCTTTATAATTTCCTTCCTTTCGTTTCTTTTGTGTTTAGCTTGCTGTGATTTTTTTTTCTTGTTTATTATTTATATGGTCTAGAATATGGTGAATCCTGGTGAATGTTTTATGTGCAGCTGAAAAGTATGTGTATTCATCTATATTTAGGTGATATGTTTTTATAAATTTTAATTAAGACAAGTTTGCTGCTTGGGTTGTTGATTTTATGTTCCTTTCTGATGTTTTATCTACCTGTTATAACTATAAGCTTAAGAAAGTTTTAAAATTTTCAGCTATAATAATGGATTTGTCCATTTCTCCTTTCAGTTCCAAAGTTTGGCTTAATATTTTGAAGCTCTGTTGTTAGATGCATTCACGTTTAGGATAGGTATATCTTCCTGATTGACTTGACCCACTTAATATTATGTAATGTTTCTATCACTGATAATTTTCCTTATGCTAAAATCTATTTTATCTGATATTCATTCATCAAATATATCATTCTTTTGATTGGTATTTTTGTGGTACTGAAGAGCCAAAAATTAAGTCCTCCATTAAGAGAAACCTCGGGCTGCACGTAGCCCCAGCCCCAGTCCCAGGAAAAGCCTCAGACTGTTCAAGGCTAAAGCCATCCTCGGACCGCCCTCAGTTCAGCTAATCAAAAAGAAAAAAAATAGGAACATTCCTATGGTCTGAGTCAAGGCTGGAAACTGCAGATACAAACTAGCCAATTTCTCACCGCTTGCCTGAACCCCACGTGGGCCCTTTGAACTCACCTCATAATAGGTCATTTTCAAAGGATTCTCAAAAGTCATGATTGGGTCCCACCAAAAGTAATGAACACCTCACAGATACTGAATGGTCAAAGCTGTAATTGTAATTGGTGCTTATGTGATGATGCTACATGTACTGTAACACCCCCATCCTTTACTCCTTAAAAACCCTGTTCACTATTCTTCTTCGCTTCACCTTGCTTCCACGACACCGGTAGGCTGGTGAGCCCCTGGTGTCGAGCTTGTAATAAAGACCCTTTTGTATTTGCATCGGTGCCAGCTCCTTGGAGGTCTCTGGGACTCGCGATTCGGGCACAACAGTATATATATTTTTATTTCTTTTTTAGTTTTAACCTATCAGTCTCCTGATATTTAAAGTGGACTTCTCATAGAAAGGATATGGTTTTTTTCTTTGTTATCAGGGCTTTACTCTTTTGGCAAGACACTTTGTGTTTTATTTAGTAGGTTTATAGCATTTAAATGTAATTTAATTATTAATATGATTGGATAGAACCTTATATTTTGCTTTGTTATTTACTATTTGTTCCGGCTAGATTTTGTTACCTTCCTTCCCTTTTCTGCCTGTTTTCATAGTAATTGTATATTTCTTATGATTTCCAATTCACTTAAATTTATATTTCTTTTGTAAATTATTTTAGTCTCTCAACTGGGTTACAATAAAGATCTTTGATTAATCATAACCTACCTTCAAAAGTATTTTCTATTTCATGTATAGTGTAAGAACTCAGAATATACTTACAATTCCTCTCTCACATTTTATGCTATTGCTATTTATTTTTCCTTTATATACACTATGAACCAACAATCTTTTTCAATTCTCTTGCATCAAAGAATTAATTATTTTTCAGAGCAATTAAAAGCAAAAATATACCCAGTATATTTGTTTGTTTTTAAAAGTCTTTATTATTTTTTAATTGTTAAATATTTTTGCAGGATATAAAATGCTGTTGAAAGTTTGCATACATCTTGTTTTGTTTTTCAAACTTAATGAAATCTTTTTTAAAATTAATTTCAAATGTTTATTTATTTTTGAGACAGAGACAGACAGACAGAGAGTTAGTGGGGGAGGGGCAGAGAGAGAGGGAGACACAGATCTGAAGCAGGCTCCAGTCTGTGAGCTGTCAGCAAAATAGCCCGACATGGGGCTTGAACTCACAAATCGTTAGATCATGACCTGAGCTGAAGTCGGATGCTTAACCGATTGAGTCATCTAGGTGTCCTGAAAGAAATCTGTTTTAATTTTTTTTTCCCTTCTGTGTGTAAGATGATTTTTTCCACTGGCTGCCTTCAACTCTTCATCTTTGATTTTCAGGATTTGAATATATGTCTAGACATGTTTATCGGTATTTATACTACTTGGTCTTTTCTGAGCTTCTTGAGTTGTAGTTTATTTTGAAGACTTTCATTATTTTTGCATATTTTCAGCCACTATCTCTTTAAATATTTTTTCTTCCCAATTTGGTCTATTTTCTCCTGAAGATTGTATGTGGGTTTAACTATTTGACATTGCCTCCAGTCCTTAGATGTTCTATTCTGAGTTTCCTTTTTCCACCTCTTTTTCTTTACGCATTTCAACTTACATACTTTCTATTGCCTTACCTTCAGGTTTGTTAGTTTTTTTCTTCACTTACGTGCATCTACTGATGAGCCCTTCAGAGGCATTCTTCTTTTCTATTACCTATTATACATGATGCATTTACAAAAAAAAGAAAATTCAAGCATTATCGTTTGACCTTTCCTTGTAATTTCCTTGTCTCTGTTGACATTTTCTCTGCTCTCTTTTGTTTATTCATGTTGTCTACATTTTTCATTATAGTTTTATCATATAAATCAGATTTATTGTAAATTCCTTGTAGGATATTTCCAACATTTGGCTCATCTGTGAGTCTTATTCTGTAAATTACTTTGTCTCCTGCCAGTGATTTTTTCCAGTCAATTTTTTTATGTCTTCTAATATTTTATTGATTGTGAACATAATATATAAAGTATTAAAATTTTAGATAATAGTATTTTTGCCTAGAAATGGGCATGCCTTATATTCTAATACTTTTAGGATGGGGGATTGAGTCATCCTAATCAAGAGTGGAGCTGGATTTGGGTTTTGTTATTGCTGTGGTTAGCTTCAGTGCATCAGCAGCTTCAAATTCCTTTGGTGCAATATTTACTCAATGAAGCATTATCATTGATGTTCATGTATACCTTATTTAGCTTATTTTGCAGATTAACTGCAACTCTTTTGTGGGTTCAAGAAAAACTATGATTATGTAGACTTTCTGGCATTTTCTCATTATTAGGATGGGAACAACATTCTCCATAGCTTTGTACATTCTAGGCATAAGACAAAAATCCACAGGTTTCCTTACATGATTGCTATCCCAGCATGTGTTAAGTATCAGAAGAAAATCAGTCAGTTTCTCTGGAAGCAGATTATGAAGTCTTTAACTTGATAATAGAGTATGATTGGAATTATTTACTCATTATGGCATACTGTCAGGACCATTAAAGGTTAAATGGTCCAGAAGTTATTTTTCAAATCACATAATTACATTTACAACAAATATCTGTTAAAAATTTAAAAATTCAATATTAGATATTTTTATGTTTTAACTTTATATTTGCTCACTCTTTTTTTTCTAAAAACAGTAAGCCAGTCAGGCAATTGGATGAAGTCATGTAGATGTTAATTATCACATCTCATCTCACAAGAAGAGAAATAGTTCATTCCCATTATAACTCTTCCTAAATAAGTGTAACTCTTTCTCTGGTCTGTGAAATGTTCATGTGACCCTACATAAAAAGAAAGATTCTGTAAAATGAATTTAAACAGTTTTTAAATCTCTGCATTCAAGTTCAAACAGCACGTTTGACTTCTATTTTCATTGCTTACTGTTGTTTTCCCTTTCAAAAAAAAATCTTTTTCAAATAACTATTTACTTATTCCTCTTGATTTGGTAATGTCTCCAATCTAAGAAGAAAATTTTGCTTTCTCCAAACCTTGAAGCCATAAAACTTGGTCCTTTATATATTCCTTTAGCTTTGGTCATACATTATCTGCCCTGTGTTATTTTTCCTTTAAAAAAAAATAACACTCCTATACCTGAATTTATATAGTTCACCAAATGATTTTTGAAAAAGGTGTCTTGATAATTTTATATTTGAAGGTTTCTTGAACAATTCAATGCTTTGGTAGAGTCGTTCCCTGCTTTTAAGAAACATTGTGAGCATTGTGCTACTATGCACTTTAGGTCCCTTGCCATGAGTATACAACAAAGGAAGGGTCCTATGAAAAATCTTTGAAAGTAAAAAGTCTGTTTTGTTTCTCTATATATATTAAATATAAAGATCCAAAGGGCTTCATATTATCTACTAGGTATCGGGTCCACACCTTAGTGCTACATCTCAACCCATCTTTAGAAAGAATCAATTCTTCTAACTGAATTCATATACAGGGAATCATACAATGCATACATGCATTCTCTTTTGGTTATCTTTTTTTCATTTGACATAATTTTTAATGCCTATTTATTTTGAGAGAGAGAGAGAGAGCACATATGTGGGTGAGGGGTGCAAAGAGAGGGAGAGAGAGAATCCCAAGTCTCCGTGCTGTCAGCACAGAGCCCAATGTGGAGCTTGACCTCATGAATCATGAGATCATGACCTGAGCCAAAATCAAGAATCAGACACTTAACCAACTGAGCCACCCAAGCACCCCCTCATTTGACATAATTTTTTTTTTATCACAGTCTAGAACCATGCACAGATCATTGACAAGCCTTTGACATAGTGATAAGTAGAATGAGCCTGAGGATCAGATTACCCAGGCTTAAGTCAAATAGTATTTGATCACTAACAAGTTATTTAAACTGTGACTCAATTTCGTCATGTATAAAATGGAAATGGCAATAAAAGTACTTATAGAGTGGCTGTAGGATTTAAATGACAGTCTAATAAAAAGTTGGTAAATGCCTAGAATAAATTAAATAAATTAAGTGGTCAATAAATATTGACTTGTGTTGTTATATTTAGTCTGTAGACCCAGCCATAAGATTAAAGTGTCATGTGACTTGTATACATGAACTTTATGGCTGAACAAATAATTTTGTCAATCTCCTTGATTAACAGCTTCTAATTTCAAAGCAATATATTCCATATTTTAGAAAATATTCCGTTTGGACTCTGGTAGAACATGTACTAACTTGTTGGTAAATGTGCCACTCTTTAACTGATCTTATGACTATTTGGTCTTATAAAAAATTTAAAAACCTTCTTATTGTGAATTTCTCTAACTTCTTCTCCAGAAATAATCACCTTAATTATTTCATTTTTACTTTCATCTTTCTTATTTTTATTAAAGGAAAAAAAAACTGTATATATGTATATACACACATAAATATGGCATTTTTTATTTGTCATCTTGATTTCTAATCTATCTTAAGCTATTCTAAAAGAAACTGCCCTCCAATAGACTTTTTATATATTTTCTCAAAATATTGTCTTTTCCCTAAATCAGTTTTTTTGAAATGTAATATGTATACAATAGAACACACCCATTTTAAGAGCACAACTCAAATGTACATACCAGTATAACCTCCGCCATAATCAAGATAAAGAACATCAACATCATCTAGTGTCTTTCAAGCCTCTTTGTTGTGAAATCTTTGCCTATTTTTGGTTCCTAGCAAACACTGTTCTGCTTTCTGTCATTATAGTTGAATTTTGGCTTTTCTAAATATTCATATACATGTAATCATCTAGTGCATACATGTATACTCTTTTGGTTATGTTTTTCTCATTTGACAATATTTTTATCATAATTCCAAAAGTATGCAGAGTCACACAGGGACACTGGAGAATTCACAGCAATATCACATGTTTTAGATTTTTAAAGAAACATAGTGACATCTGCCAAAAGCTGTGTGGGCTACTAGCTGGAAGTAACACACAATTTCAACATTAAATAGAGTTACATTCCTTTTGATGACACCACATCTTTGTGAAGCTGAATAGTTTTTAGCTGTGATTAAAAGAAAGTCAGTACTACATGAAAATCAAGGTGAGCAAGGAAATTAGGATGGTAATGTTCAATTTGACTCCATGTTGAGAAGTTCTGCAGTTTCCAATAGGTGTACAAATTCATTTATTAATAAACGTGATTTTTTAATAGAATGAAATAAAGATGTTATTTTTCTTTCAACTAATGTATATTATTTTGCAAATAGCCACTAAGTGTACAATAGGACAGAAATACGTATGAATCATTTTGATCTAAATACATAATCAAATCTTTATTTTTTCCCTAAGGGTCATTAAAAAGTGACAGACACTACAAGATCTGTGACACCAGAAAGTTTGGTAATGTTTCATTTTGATATTCTTTAATAATATTTCATCAGCAGTGCATTCATTTTATTATGATATTTTATTATTTATACTATAATTTTTTATCCATTCACCTTTGAAATACAATGCATTGTTTAGGGTTTTTGACTATATTGAATAAAGATCAGTTTAGAACAGTCATGTGCAAATCCTTGTGTGATCATGTTTTCATTTCTCTTGAGTAACAACACTTAAATGTGGAATTTCTGGGTCATATGTAAAATATAGTTTATAGAAAAAGAGTGAAGTTTCCATCTCTGATAATTTTTCCTGTCTGAAGAACTTTAGGTGCTGGTCTGCTGGCAACAAATTCAGATTTTATTTATTTAAAAAAATCTTTGCTCTATCTTAATTTATAAAGGATTTAGTTACTGAATATAGAACTGTAGTTTGGCACTTTTTTCTTTATGTATTTTAAATATAGCATTCCAAAGTTTTTTGGCTTATGTTATTTCTGATGGAAAAATTTTCAGACTTTATTTTTGTTTTTCTTATGCTATGTGTATTTTCTGTCTGCTTTTAAAATTTTCTTGCTATCATTTGTTTTGACAATTTTATTTCTCTAATACATTTGTATGGCATTCTTTTTTATCATGTTTCAGTTTTATTGGGTCATTTATCAATAGATTTATAGTTGGATCAATTTTGAAAACTTTAGTCATGACTTCTTCAAATACTTTACTACTCTTCATTCTTCTGGACTCCAATTACACATATATTAGGCCCCTTGATGGTGTCCCACACATCACTGTGACTCTGCTCATAACTTTTAGATCTTTTTTTCACCATGCTTCCATTTGGAATTTTTCTGTTGCTGTGCATACAAGTTTGCTGATCTTTTCTTCAATAATATGCAATCTGCTGATAAGCACATTCAGTGAATTTTTTTACTTCAGCTATTTTTTAGTTCTTCTCTAAGTGTTTCTTTTTGTTATTTTTTACCTTTCACATTCTCTTCTTATGTTCATGGCTTTTAAAAAATCCTTTAGCATGTCCATAGAAGCTATTAGAAAGTCCTGTTCTCCTAATTCCACCGTATCTGCTCTAATATAGAGCACATTTTTGTATTTCTTTTTATTTTTAGTAACATTTAATTAATGCTGGATATTTTTTACATCACGGAATGCTGGAATTTGTGTCTTCCTTTAAAGAATGTTCAAGTTGCTTCTGCAAATTAATCAAGTTTTTGATGGATTAGTTTTCCCTTCAAGGCTTATACTTAACCTTCATCATCCAGTATTTAGTCCTTTACCCTCTGCAGTCTCCACTAAATGCTCCCAGTATTTAGTGAGGAGTCTCTAATCTGGCTCATTAGAATGCACTGGGAATGCTCAGGGAATTTCTCAGGTTACAATGCTCCAGTTGTTATGTCTTCTTTAATGGAATTCCATTCTAAGTAAGCATAGATTGGTAATCAGCAACTGACTCCACACATATTTATTGAAACTCTCTTTCTTTGTAACTCCTCCTCTCTAATACTCTACTGTGCAAAGTCCTGTCATTTCAGTCCACCTGAATCTGTTGTCTTCCCCCTAATGCTGCAAGTCTGCCATGTTCTTCTTGAGTTCCTCCTGCATGAATCATTTGTTTGAAAAGTCTTTCCAGGCAGAATTACATGGTGATTATTGTTCTCATATCTTTTACTTTCTTTCTGTCATGAACTGATGTTCTGCTCAGCTTGTTCTCCAATTTCCAAAGGTAGTTATGCCATACTTTGTAAAACAGTTTTCTAGTTGTGGTTCAAGAGGACATGTGATACTACTATGTTGAAGTGGAAATCCCAAAAATCCACTCACATTTTTTTACAGAATGTCTCTCAGCACCACATGTCTCTTTAGGTCTAAATTTCTCTTGTCCTAGACCAACAACACCATCTAAGGAGAAAAATAACTGGTTAACAAGGCCACAGAAAGAAAGTAGTATGAGGTTTGGGTATAAGACATGAAGGCCAAGGAAATAGCCAACATACTGTTTTCTAGGCTGTGCAGGTCATTGAGGTCTGAAGGAAATAAGGGGTAAAAATTGATTTTCTTCATACAACACCCTAAAGTTTTAGTGTAGGTTAGGGGCAGGACTAGAGGCAAAAATCAAAGTAAACATATTAAAATATGTTTCACAGTGGGAAAAAAAGAAATTTAGAGATAAAATCACTTGGGAGTAACTATCTGTACCCTGAGATGAAATTACTGTTCATTAAAAGAATATTCACTTAATGGGAATAGCCTAATTAGCAAAAGCATATAGAAATTAGAATGCTGAAGAAAAGTATAATAGGTTTTTTTATAATTTAATGTGTAGTAGAAATTAAAAGTAATTGGTTTGAATATGATATTTTATGAAAAAAAAACTTTCTAAGTGATGCTATCTTTTCAATGCATTCACTGCAATTTTAACTCTGGGATAATAAATTAAATAACAAAACAGTTTATGGTAACATACTAGACAGAAGGTGCTGAGGAATAAAATGATCTGACCAACAATCCAGAGTTCTTAATGAATTATAATCCAAACATGACAATAGGCCACCATCTCCAGGATGAAAAAGGCTGTGAGTTTAAACACACAGACTCTTCTAGAATATATTTAGTGAAGAAAACAGCTATCGTCACACTGGTTTATGGTGAATACCAGCATGGACTTCCTGAGAAACAACATAGATGGCTGGTTCTTAAAGCCAGTAAGAGAGTAACTAAGGGTACCTCCACCTTGACCTTCCACATCCTATCACTGTCTGTTTATTTTGGTTTCAACAATCTGTAGATTAACACTGAACACAGTCCTTTATAACACTTCTCTTTCAGAAGTCACAGAACACATTTTTATTGTAAAGGCATCTCCAATTTATTTTATTAAATATAAAATGCAGAGTTTGGCATATACGTGTGTGTGTGTGTGTGTGTGTGTGTGCGTGTGCATGTGTGTATGTATGTCTAAATCTAGAATAAAGCTACAGTCAATTCTAAATTTTCAATCGCTTTGGGAAAAGTGGGCAGTTTACTTCAAAGTAGCTTGTGTGTGTGTGTGTGTGTGTGTGTGTGTGTGTAAGTGTGTGGGTGTGTATGTGTGTGTGACATTTTCTCCATCTTGTTTCGTCAATGTCTTTATGTTTTTCTATCCTCTGCCAGCACCTGACCTAACAACCTAATGTATCATTTATTTACTCTACAGTTATAATTATTTAATCTATCCTTACTCCTTTCTTTTCTTCTAGTGCAATACACCCATTTGCACTCACGGGCCTCAGATGGCCCATGCCACAATCACTGGCTTTTACTTCCACTTAAAAATATATATCTCTCAATTACTTCATGAAAGCTGGTAATAGAAAACACTTGGCTTTGAAGTCATATACTTTTCAAAGTTTAAATCCTAGTTCTGAATCTTATTACCTTCTGACTTTGGGAAATTACTTAATCTCTCTGAAACCAGTTTCCTTGTATAACACAGGTATATTAGTAATATTTATACCCTATTGAGTTATGGGGAAGATTAAATGAGAAAACACATGTATGGTACATTTTAGGTATTCAGTAAAAGCTAGTTTCCTTCGTCTCTACCCTTCATTTATTCTTGTGCGTTTTAATTTCCTGTTGTAGTGTAAGTCCCTGACAGTTGTTTCTCTTCCCTTTCTTCTTCTTCTCCTTCTTCTTCTTCTTCTTCTTTTTCTTCTTCTTCTTCTTCTTCTTCTTCTTCTTCTTCTTCTTCTTCTTCTTCTTCTTCTTCTTCTTCTTCCTCTTCCTCTTCCTCTTCTTCTTCTTCTTAATGCAAGTACTTGATTTAAATTTTTATTCCAAGGGCATCCATTTCAAAAAAGCATCTGCTTCAAATAGCTATCTCAGATAAACACAGTGCCAGTCACATGAAAGAGCCAGATAATCTCCCTGAACTGGGACTCCTTTGTTTTAGGAATCTTGCTTCATTTCCATAACTGATCATTTGAACTACTTGTCGTTTTTTCTTCCCATGCTTGAAAATCCTGCTCTTATGTTTTTAATTCACCAGTAGAGTGAGCCCTTTAATTCACCAATAGAGTGAGCCCTGGAAACTCTAGCCAATCCTGCTTCCTACTCTAAAAACATCTTTGTGTGACCCCGGGTGTAGTTTACTGATGGTTGCTGCTGAAGGTCATCTTGTAATCCTGAGAACCTCAAGGGCCAGTCCAGCCACAGCACTGGTTATTGATAGGCTGATATGGGCACAAAACACCTGCCTACCCTGCCTTGTTTTTCAGTGTCTAAGTCCATCAATTGTTATTTGATTCTGTGATATTCTTTATTCATATGATTCTTATGATCACCGTTGACTTCAGCAGGTCACAAGACTCCCAACATTTAGCAACACCTTTCAGGTTCTCTTGGGGAATGGCCAATGCTTGTGCCTGCCCAGTCCTCTGCTCTCCTAACCTCATCTTCATGCTTCCAAGCCCACCTTACTTTCCTGCCTCTATCCTCCACCGTTATTCTTTTGGCTCTGGTTGACTTGAAAGATAAAAATGCTAAGGACATTCACTGTTGGAGATTATTCGTATTTTTTTTCCAGAGCTAAGAAACTAAGAACTCTGCCAAAAATCAAGGGAAAAAATGAATTCATTTAATGAAAACAACTTACCTGTGTTCAGAAATAATATTCAAGTCCCTATTCGGTTTCCTTCAGAAGTGGTCCTGTCTCAAGGAAGCAGATCATAGAATCCAGCAACCCTTCCCAATACAGTGTTCAAGAGAGTTTAAACTTTTTCAGCAGACAGAGCCTCCTGATGTGAATGACCATAGACAACAAAAGCACATCCTTATTAGGCCTTATAGATTGTTTTCCAAAGATTAAGTAGTTCAAAATCTTCTCCTCTAAGCTTTCCTACTTGAATTTTAACTTTTACAACCTTGTATGGTAATCAGCTTTAGGTTTGGGTTATAGTTGAGACTCTCAGTCTGTGCCATGAATTCCCTGAGAGAATCAATCCATTCCATCCACCCATTCTCTCTGCATTAGAAGCTCTGTATTGTACCTTAACTTTCTTTTTCCTTTAAGTCCTATAGATGCTCTATTCTCTTGTCTGTTCTGCCCTTTGTAAGAAGCAGGTGCCATCATGAAGCATTTCCCTACTGATGTTTTTCAAAAGAAAGGTAATTTAATCAGCATGTGTAATTTTCTACTCTCTTGCAATTCATTGCCTCTGATGCCATCTCCAAAAAACACCTTTTTCTCCCCATTTAGTTCAATTTCTACAGAGCTGTGAGGAAACTCTATTATGCTAATGATGAGGCAGATAAGTGGTTTACTTAAATTAAATTAGCAAACACAGCCAATTACTCTGCAACCATTCTGAACTTAACAAGAAAATTCATTATCAACACAGAAGAGATAAAGCCTTTTTTATTTTTTATCCTTCTTTAGAGAAAACTTCATGCATGCCCAAAAGGTCCCATCAAAAGGATTAATGGTTGACTGGTTGAAGTCAATTTTCCTAAATTGAAAGCTGGCATAACAAGAGAGTTTGTGATTCAGCCTGTCTCTCAATTAGAGGGCTATAAAGTTATAACCCTAGCTGGTACCTTTAACTATGAGAATTATGTTCCAAAATAGTTACGCTATTGCATTTATCTGTAATAGCTAAGCATTGTTTCTCTTTTTAAGGATATCATTACATATTTCCTATACTATTTTTTTAGTTGCCTGGGGAATAAAATTCAGATATTATACATTATAATGTTGATCCTCCAGTAAGAATCCTAGGCAACAATCTCACATCAATTCATTTTATAAACATCTGATGAACATAAATTGTATGTCAGACCCGAAGCACAATTGCCAGAGGCTAAAAATACCCCAGTGAATAAGCTGCAGTTCCTACCCTCAAGCATTTGAAGTCCAGGAGGAGAGGCAGATCTGTAAACAAGTGTAAACTAATGATATGAGCCTACAAAAATGGCCATATAGACTGTGATGAAAGCCTGGAGGAGGATGTTTTAAATTCTATTCCATGTGGCATAAGAGGGACAATTGGGAATATTTAAAAAGAGACCTCATGGGGGGACACCTGGGTGGCTCAGTTAGTTAAGCAACAGACTTCAGCTCAGGTCATGATCTCATAGTATGTGGGTTCAAACCCTGCTTCAGGCTCTGTGCTGACACTCAGCCTGGAGCCTGCTTCAGATTCTGTGTCTTCCTCTCTCTCTGTCCCTCTCCTGCTCACACTCAGTCTCTCTCTCTCTCTCTCTCTCTCTCTCTCAAAACTAAAAATAAACATTAAAAAAAGAGAGAGAGAGACCTCCTGGTAGTAAAGTGGAAGGCAAGGAGGTAGAAGGCATGCTGGAAAAAGGAAAAATATCAGCAAAAGCCCAGGATTGTGAAAATGTGTAATTTTATGACATTAAACTTTTTAAATATTTATTTATTTTTGAGAGAGAGAAAAGAGACAGAGCACAAGCAGAGGAGGGGCAGAAAAGAGAGAGACACAGAATACAAAGCAGACTCCAGGCTCTGAGCTGTCAACACAGAGCCCCATGTGAGACTGGAACTCATGAACCTGTGTAGTCATGACCTGAGCTGAAGTTGGAGATTAACTGACAGACCTACTGAGATGCCCCATGACCTATGTAAAATTTTTATTACCTCCCCTGTATTTGCGAGCAGGGGAAGGGAAGAGAGAGAGGGAAGGAAGGAATTTTTTTTAAGTTTATTTATTTTGAGAGAGAGAAAACACAAGTAGGAGGAGGGAGAGAGAGCGCTGGAGAGAAAGAATCCCAGACAGACTCCACACTGTCAATGAGGAGCCCGATGTGGGATTCAAACCCATGAACCATGGGATCACGACTTCAGCCAAAGTCAGATCCTTAAACGACTGAGCCACCCAGGTGCCCCAATTTGATTACATTATTAAGAAAGATCAGGAAACACTTTGTGGAAGTATAAGATGAGTGACAAGGAAACGAGAAGCCTGAGATAGATATAGATGGTACCAAGGTGACTGAGTATGAAATTCATAATAGAGAAAATATTGACTGCCATATAAACAAAAAAAAAAGACTATATAGTATTATTCAAAATGTTTAACCAAGGAACCAGTGATATCTATTGCCTGATTACCCAAACTGAAGACATACATGTATAAAATTAAGTTCATATCTGTGATATGTATGATTCCTTCCATAATTCCTGATTGTTGCAAACAACTATGTCTTCATTTATATCTTTCAAGTAATATCTAATGGGGGCGTCTGGGTGGCTCAGTTGCTTAAGTGTTTTACTCTTGATTTTAGTTCAGGTCATGATATCTCATGGTTGGTGAGTTTAAGCCCCACATCAGGCTTTGTGCTGATAGCACAGAGCCAGCTTGGGATTCATTCACTGTCTCTACCACTCCCCCACTCTCTCTGTCTCTCAAAAATAAATTAATTAATTTAAAAAATAATATCAAATGGAATTGTCCCAGGAGATACAAACATTCTCTTATCCCACCAACCAGAGCTGGATTCACTTAGAAGAATAAAAGCTACCCCACTAATGTGTAATTTATGCAAACACTAGCTTCCCAAACATATTTATGGACTGTACCAATATAGCAATGCTGTTATTTTATACCGTTGGGCTATTTACTGTTTTTTAACTGAATAACTCAAAACCTTGATTTTTTCATTTTCTTGCTTAATAGTTCCAACTAAAAGAACACTGGCTACAAGGTATTGATTCTCAAGCCAGGAATCTATCTGTGTCCACATGTTCTTTCTTATCACCTTCCTTTCCTCCTAGGCCACAACATTTCACACCAGGTTTCGACAACTCTATCTTTCCAGTGCCCATCCACTTCTCTCCACCTTCACTTCTATTTCCTTAGCTCAAATTACATACATCCATTACCTGGTGACTCTAGAAGTGTTGTAAGCGATCTCTTCCTGTAGTCCTGTGCCTGCAGTCTATTTCCCACACTATCATCAAAGCTAAGTCTTTGCCTTGAAAGTCTAATTATGTCATTTTACTGCTGTTCCATTCCTGTTGGTGGCTTCCCATTGCCAATAGAATATAGTCTAAGCTGATCATAGAATGTACAACCCTTCCCTGTGCATGTTCAGGTTTTCACTTCAGATTCATCTGTTGAGGCCCCAAATAGCCATTCCTTCTTATTCTGTGTTTTTGCAAGGCTGATAGTTGAAGGCCATGCAAGGCCCCATGCTTCTATCGGCATACCTGCACCTCTCAAACTATAATATCTTTACCAGATCCTCCCTTGTATCACTCCTACTTATTCTTTTTTTTTAAAGTTGTTTAATGTTTTATTTATATCTGAGAGAGAGAGAGAGAGACAGCATGAGCAGGGGAGGATCAGAGAGAGGGAGACACAGAATCTGAAGCAGGCTCCAGGCTCTGAGCTGTCAGCACAGAGCCCGATGCAGGACTGAAACCCACGAACCATGAGATCATGACCTGAGCCAAAGTCGGACGCTTAACCGACTGAGCCACCCAGATGCCCCATTCCTACTTATTCTTTAGGGATCAGTTCTACAGTTAAATGCTCAAAGAAGTCTTCCCTCATCTCCCAAAATAAATAAATTGACTCCTCAATATAGTTACTTTTATAGCAGCCTATGTATCTTAACTCCATGGACATACTGCTCTTCCTGCACTGTAAACTTTTGAGGACTTTTGAATTGCATCTTTCTTATACAAATACATCCTTAGTGCCCACCACGGTGATTGATGTAAAACCCCCAAATAGTTGTGTGTCCATTCACGAAATAACTGTTATTTAACTTTAAATAGTGGATTTTGGCATAAGACTTACACTTTTATACCCAGACACAACCCAAAATTCTTCTCTGTGGTTCTGGTCTCTCATTCATGCCAGGTTTTACAGTGTACCTTGATTTTTGGAGGAAAAGTTGGAGAAACAGTTTTGGATATCTTGGAAACCAGTGAATGCCAGATATGATAGTTGACAAAATTATTTTTGTTTGCACATATATAAGACTTAGACAAAGTCATCACAAATCTTGCACACTGAATTACCACTGTAGTTCCCTTTGCCTTCTGAGCAGTTAGCCCTTATCCTTTTCTAGTTGTAATAAACACAGTTTCCAGTGTTTGGAAGTCAGGTTCATCTCTCTTTCTAGCCTGACTTAAGTTTGAACATTTACCCTTTGCCTGATCATTTTTCTCTACGGTCTCAGAAGCCACCAATTCCCATGATTCCTATTCTAGGCCTCTGTGCTAGCCTCTGAAGTTTTATGAAAAAAAAAAAAAGAAATCTGTCCTCACTATAACTTTCTTTTAGAGTTAAATAAATCTTGAGTATTAGACAACTGTACTATCCCAAACCCTAATTTTAATTCACAGTTGGGATGGAGTGAGAGAGAATTCTGTAGTCCCATTGAACTTTCAATTTTTGTTAAGTAGGTGTAAGATGATGCCACCACATGATGTCAGAGATCTGTTGCATTCTACCTGTAACATTTTCACTTAGAAAGGCTGCACTAATTCTCCCAGTTATCAGGCCACCCTTTGGGGGTAGGCCTGTAGCAATTTACTTATTGGTAGCTCAGAGAACTAAAGTTCAGGCTGTGGCTCCAGGAAATGCCTAATCACTTGCTACTCAAAGTATGGTCTACAAACCAGCAGCACTGGCACAACCAGAAAATGCATTAGAAAGGCAGAATCTCAGACCCACCCCAAACCTGGTAAAATAGAACCTGCATTTTAACTAAGGTTCCCAGATGTTTCATAAGCATATTAAAGTTTGAGAAGCAGAAAACTAAGGATTTTCTCTGAGTGACTGGGTCTTCCAAGATGCTTTGTTAGAGGGGATATAACGCAGCATCTCTACCTGTCCTGTCTCTGATCACCTTCATCCCAATGCAATGACTCCATCACAAGATGAAAAACTTAAGCCACAAAAAATTTAGATATCTATATAATACTGCAGAACGTTGGAAAGCTTGAAGAGGTTGAGGAAAAAGAGATCTAGTAAAATAAAAGAGAAGAGAAGAACCAGATCTGAAGTAGGAATTAACATTTACTGAGCTCTGTAAAATGAAATTCTGTTCATGCTTTCAATCAATCGCAAATGGATTTTCACTCCCTGAGTAATGAGGTATGAGAAGAGAGCATATGACCAAAAGAGTCTTTAGTTAATTTTTCATATGAAGAATATAATTTTAAAATTGGGAAAAATCAAAACACAAATGGTATTTGTTTAGAAAGGTGACTTTCCTTATAAATGGCCTCTGGGTGGTATTTTATTTTGCTAGGGCTGCCGTGACAAAATATCTCAACCTGAAAGGCTTAAATGACAGAAATGTATTTTCTTATAGTTCTCTAGGATTAAAGTCTAAGATCAGGGTATCAGCAGGTTTGGTATCTCCTGAAGCCTGTCTCCTTGGCTTGCAGATGACCTCCACGCTATGTCTTCACATGGCCTTTCCTCTGTACACATCACTGGTACATCGGCCTCCTTAGAAGGATACCAGTCATTTTGGATTGAGGCCCCACTCTTATATCCTCATGTAACCTTAATCATCTGGTTAAGGGGCCTGGCCCCAAATATATTCACAATCTAAGGTACTAGAGCTTAAGGCTTCCAAATGAATTTTGAAAAAAAAAAACACAATTCAGCCCACAAAAATGGTATAAAATGAAATGAGAGAGCATTGGTAATAAAATCCTCTTTTCAGAAATTCCTGAAGATGAGAAAACTTAAGTATAAGATCCATTCAATAAGAGAAATATGTAAACTCTCCATATATGCAGAATATTAGGCTTTCTGCAGTGCAGATGGAAAGAAAACCAGAATACCTTGGGCATTTCCATCACCCTCAAAGAATATTCTCACCCTACTTGAATTATTAGATAAGGTTAGATAGTATTAGGTGAGTTTTCTCACTTGAATTTTATTTTTTCCCATATTTTGTATAATTAGTATTATACCTTAACAGAAAATATGTGTAGATATTCCTATGCTTTATATATCCAGAAATCAAATATTTTTTCTGAATTAGATTTTAAAAACTGATAAAAAATAAATATTATCTAGAATCTATGTGTAACATTTTGCATTAACTCAGCATTATGCATTCTGTTACACAGGCATGGACTCTGGCCTAAGGTACTGGTGGATCTCAGCTTCCTGAGCTATTTGGGAATAAGTTTGAAATCAAGGCCAGGTAAGGATGGAATACTAACTGCCATGTCCATGTCAAAAGACTGCATGGTGATTTTGAGCACCAGCATCTAAGACAATCTAGTCTGCTCGGAGGGGTGTGGCTATAGAAATCCTGGTGACCAGAACTAACTGGCATCAGGAAGTCAGTAGCAATACTGAGATCTGTCCTCCCTAAGGCATCAGAAAAGACAAGGGAAGTGAGCCAGGTTTCAGATCGCTAGGGCAGCTAAAGAGATTCAAACTCTAGAAATAAATTCAGACCTAAGGGTTTAGAATAAGAAACTAGGTTTGGAGCAGTAGAAGTTGAAAAACAAAAGATGGGCTTATTAGGTCATCGTTGAGAAAGGCCTTGGGATGTTCATGAGTTATCTTCAGGACTAGCTGATGGATTTTTAAATTAGATGAGTTTTGACAATGGAACGGAGGCAGAGTTGGGAAAATGAAAACAGGAGAAGAACCCAAGATTGTTTTGTTCATGGGAATATTCCTAGCAATTGTAGCCCTAACACAGCGCCTAGTCCATAAGAAGTGTTTATTTATAAATATATGCTGCTTAAATTAACAAACAAACAGACAAACAAACAAAAAATACTGAGATATGAATTCTTTCCCTGGAAAACTATAGTCCATTTCACTGATATCAGAAATAGGATCCAGGTCCCTAAAAGAGGGGCTGCTGAGTGCCAGAAGTGGAATCAGGTTTGGGCTGGTTATCCTGAATGTCCTATATCACAGAAGGTAATGTGGAATGTGCTGGCAGGGAAGAACCAGTTGAGGATGGGTGTTGGAGAGAACTCAAGATTCCACAGTGCTGGAACAATGACAGTAATCCCATATCTAATCACTTGTGAGTTCTTGTAGGTTAGATTGTGTTTCCCTTCACAAAGGATACACTAAACCTCAGTACCTTAGAATGTGATCTTATTTGGAGACAAGGACTTTATAGAGGCATTCAGGTGAAAATTAAATCAGTAGGGTGATCCTTGATCCAATATGACTAGATCTCTTAATAATCAGGAAATTATGGACATAGGGACTCACATATTAGGGGAAGGCCATGTGAACATGAGGAAGGCTATCTATATGCCAGGAGAGAGGACTGGAGGAGATTTTTTTTCTCCTAACATCCTTCAGAAGGAGCCATACTCTGCCACCCTTGATTTCAGACCTCCAGCCTCCAGAACTGTGAGGCAATAAATTTCTGTTATTTAAACCACCAAGTATGTGGTATTTTTTTAATGACAGGCTTAGCAAACTAATATAGATGCCTATTCTACAAAAGAATAAACCATCTGCCTCCGTTTGTTTTTGAATAATTCAGGCCCTGAAAGAACAAACTAACTCACATTAAACATTTATCTTATTTTAGGATATCATGTATCACATATGTATTTTGCATCTTACCTGTCAATTCTTATTCTGAGACACTCTCTATATTTATTTAAATATGTGATTATGTTGATGATCAATGATCCTTGACTGAGGTCTGTATAGTCATGTTACTTTTGGTGTAATGTGAAATTGAGCATCTTCCATTTTTCTCATTTATCTTCATCCTGTTTTTGTTTTCCATGGCAGTTATCAGCATTCAACTTATGTTTATTGTTTCTTTTCTTTTCACTTGAATGTAAGCTTCATGAGAAAACAAGACACTTGTTTTTTTTTTCCTATCTAGTATATAGAACAGGGCCTAGCACATAGTAGACACTCAATAAATATGTGTTACATGAATAAACACATTTATGATTGTCCTATTAATCTTTGATCCATTAATTATTCAGTCAGACTCACATGAAGCCATATCAGCATACTGCTGTCTTCTTTTACTATTCCTAGAGATATGCTGAGGCTGATTACAAAGGCAATAAACAAACAAATAATTACAATTCTCTTGGAAAGAAAGACTAATAGTAACAATGATAACAAATCAAAGCAATAAAGAAGATTTTAAAATGGCTTTTTGGTGGAGATCTATAAATTTTATAAGCACAGTTATTCTCTCTGCTATCCTTCACCATCTCTCCAAAAATATTATTTTGTGTTGTTATAATTCAGTGCCAACATTACGATATCCATGAAAATGTGATTTATAATTGAATATTGTGTTTTACTATAACTATATGACATTAGTTACTTTTATTTCCCACGTAGTTCTATTTGTATCTGTTGCTAATTCTTCCTATACCTTCCAGTAGCCACTTAGTTCAATTTTCAACAATATCAAGCACATCAGGCCATCTGTAAGCTGCCATGTTCTCTTGTATATATCCTGGCTGGAGATCTCCACTCTTCTCTCTGCTGCCCAGGAGCTTACATAGAATGTTCTTCGTTTTATTCTTGCAGTTCTGTCCACCTTTCTTCTAGGTTGGATTCCCAGGTTCCTAGATTTCTTGTCTTTTCCTTTCTTCATGTATTCTCCAATTTTGCTGGATCATATACCCCAATGATTTTGTCGAATTGTAAAACAGCATAACAGCAAAATCCTGATAATGATAGCCATCAACATATGTATTGTTTGAGTCACACCAGTCCAGGTAGATTGCTCACCTTCCTGTCTGGGTCATAGATTAGCATCCAGGGCTTTCCCTTTTTGTGGGTCTGAAATTCCATTATTCTTTAAATCTGCTTTGTTGGATCTCCTGTTTTCATATTTTGTAGCCCACTTTCTCTTGGTTTATTGGCTTATTTATAATGTTGAAGGATTTTTTGATAACGTAGGCAAAGAACAATACAAGAGAGATATGGGTCTTGAAACCCACATATCTGAAAATATTTGTGGGGAAGTGGCTGCAGTTAGTCACTTTAAGTGTTTACTCTGAGGCTATCAATTTTTCCAGAGACTATTCTTCCATTTCTTATTTGGGAGGTAAAGGTCTGTCTGCCAGGCTTCTGGGAGTTGGAAAGAGGGAAGACAGCCAAGATGCAGCATTGAGTATGTATGACACTTAGTGACTCTATTTTCAATAGAAAACCTGTGAATGTAACTATTCTGTAGATGCCCAGGACAAAGATTTTATGTTTCCTTCTGTTTAGAAAATAACATTCCATTATTTTGTGAGCATTGGAGGCAATCAATCACCCCAAGGTATGGAATCTAGAAGGGATTTAGAGCTCTACCACTTACTTCAACAGCCATCACCCAAATATTCCTTACATTAGCGTCCCTCCTCCTCCAATTTCTGGAGATGTTGGGGCTGGCATTTTCTGACCCTTTGAAAAAATAAAATGTTATATTGACTTTGAGCTTTTCCCTATGCTTACCTAGGATCTGTCTTCTCAGTTTTGTTAATTCCTCTTTCCTCCTTCATCTGCATTCTAGGTTCCAAAATTCTGTTATTGTTTCTCTTCATTTGTGGCTTAATAGTTAAAAAATTTTTTTTAAGGATTTGCTATATTTTAATGGGGATTTGGGACTAAAATGTATATGACCAATGTGTTCTTAATATACAAGTATAATATCACTTTTATCATAATATGATTTCTAAGGGTGGCTAGGAGGTCAGTCAGTTAAGTGTCTGACTTCAGCTCAGGTCATGGTCTCATGGTCTGTGAGTTGGAGCCCCTGTCAGGCTCTGTGCTGAAAACTCAGAGTGTGGAGCCAGCTTCAGATTCTATCTCTGCCCCTTCCCTGCTCATACTCTGTCTCCTTCTCAAAAACAAACATTAAAAATTTTTTTAAAATAAAATATGATTTATATTTTTTACACTTGAATTAATAACACTGACATGTTTCAGCTTTTATGATAAAGATTATTGTGTTTAAGGCTACCATTACATACTGGCAAACATCTAAAAGAAAAATTGAATACACATAATTTTTTCATAATCTTACATGACCTGTGCAGTTGTGGTGTTGGCAAAATAACTGAATGACTAATTGAACGTTTCACTTTTCATCTGGGTAGTTTGTTCTAAGTTAAATGCATGCTCTGTTCTGAGAGTCCTTTGACCTTCATGAAAAAAGGACGGTGTCATCAGCTACTGTTTCTCTCTTCCCATCTCTGAAGAACCTGACATTTTCATCTCTTTACTATTAAACCTTTAATCCTTTATTTGTAGAAAGAAATGATTGAAATGAGATAAAAGTGATATTTTAGCCATTAAGTTTTGCATTTGAAATAAACTTACTATGAGCACTTTTTAAACAATCCATTAATATTGAAGTCAGGTACTTGCCTCATACGCAAAGTTTTCTCTCTGCCTCTGTTAATCATGATACCCAGATTAGTCTTGATTACTGAATATCTCTCTGTAAATATTATAGAACATATAAGCCATGGGATCAATCTACTTTGGATGATAATGCGGTTCTTCTGAAAAAATGTAGATAGTTTTGAGGAGTTCCAAATGCAAAACTCTAATGAAAGTTTAGGATACAGCCTGAAGTCAGGGACGTAGGCTTTACTTTACTCAAGAAGGGCCAAGTTTGATACATGAAGAGACTCTATTTCTCACTCATCTAAAAAAGAAATCTCTGGAAACTTTCTTGCTTATAGATAAGTGAGCTTATCTTGGAATGGTCCAGGAGACATGGCACATGCACCTAAGTATAAAATAACTTAAGGCTATTTGAAATCATTAGCACTGTCTCCTACTTTTAGCTGGCATCCCAAAGATGTTGAGATGCTAGTACTTTAACAACTAAGTATCGCTCTTGTTCCATTACCCACTTACAACCTATTTCAATTGTAATTTAGCCTCTCTAAGCTAATATGTAAAATCAAACCTTAGATTTATTGATTTAGTCCAGCCTTCACCTTCTACTTATAATTTGTTGATAATATAATCAGTTATTTGTGTTGCATGTCTTATTTCAATTATTAATTCTTAGAACTTACTAAATATGTTATTTTGCATCATCCACCAAGCTATATTTATATACTTATCTATACATACATATATACATATACATATACTAGCAACTATAGTAAAAATATATATACATACATATATATTAGTATATTTATATACATATATATTATACATATATACATATACTAGCAACTATAGTGAAAATAAATGAACTTATAGGTAAAGTTTTCAAAATTCAAGGCAGATATTCAGGTTGCTTCTTACTGGTTAATTATGGTTAACCATACGGTTAATCATTCTGAATATCATGCTGTTCATTCCTCCTGCTTTCATTAAGTTTTAGAAAAATAGTTTTCTATTAAGATTGACCTCTGCCCCACTTGTCATCTGTTTTGCAATTTCTTTAACTCCAAATATATCAAAAGGATTTGAGGCTTAATAAACAAAGCACAAGGAGCTTTTCATCTCTCAGAAACTAACAAACAAAGCTATGACTTCAGTACAGCAGTAATGTTCACACATCACACAACCTTTGTACACCCAATGAAAAAGTAAAGAAGTGAATAAAATGCAAATATCCCATTTTGACTCTTCCTTCTTTTTCTGCAGATTTATAGTTTTAGTACTCTTATGTGAGAGAAAATTACTCTGAGCTTTAAAGATGTTAGAAACATCACTTCACAAACAGCACCTTTATAATATAATAGCAACTGTCTAACTGGATTCTCAATACATCTTCCAAAAAAAGAAATCAAACACATAAACAAGGAGAACAAATGAAACCTATCTTAGTCTTTATCCTGGAATAACAAGGAGACAAAAAGTGGCACAAAGTCAAATTTTGTGGAAGTTTCGAAGTAAATATCAGAAGAGAATAGAGCCAATTTCTTAGTCACATCAGAATAGAGAGTCAGGATAATATTGCAGAGAAAACAAGAAGGAGAGGGTGGCCACAGAAGTTTTGGAACACAGATCAATCACCCAGAAGGAAAAGGTTCCACCCTAATGGCTTAGCTATTGAGGACATATCTGATACTTGGTAGACCAGAACACCAGCTACAAGAGAATTGAAAAGACATGAATAAAAGTATGTGGAACTAGACAGGACAGTGCATAAGAAGGCACTGCCTATGGTTGAAAGAAGCATGAGTAAGAAAGAAAAGCCATCCCCCAGAAGCTTGACAGGGAAAAGGATAGAATTTAAGAGACAAAACCAGAATCACAATATTAGAAACAACCAAACCTTTACTCTGCAAATAAACAAACACTGTCAAGTAAAGAAATTGCTATATACAGCTATATACAGACCAAATTTGCACTCATAAACTAAGGCATCTGATAAGCCAATCAAACACTTCTGTGAACATCATCTATTATAGCCAGTCCAGGAAAACAGAAGACATTCTAAGTTACCAGAAACTGGCATATAATGTACACTCATAACTACTAAAAGAAGAAAATGAAAAAAATTAAAACATTTCAGTTGCAAAAATTACCTACCCTAAAATAATCATAAAGTACATATAACTATAATACCATACTTTAATTCAAATTAAATGCTCTTTTTTAAGATTTTTTTTACAAATAGTTTATTGTCATGTAGTCTTCCATATAACCCCCAGTGCTCATCCCTACAAGTGCCCTCCTCCATGCCCATCTCCCCCTCCCCCCCCACACCCATCTGCCCTCAGTTTGTTCTCAGCATTCAAGAGTCTCTCATGGTTTTCCTCTGTCCCTCTCCCCCACTCNGCTCATTTTTGCCACTCTGACTGGCGTGAGGTGGTATCTCAGTGTGGTTTTGATTTGTATTTCCCTGGTGAGGAGGGATGCTGAGCATCGTTTCATGTCTCTGTTGGCCATCTGGATGTCTTCTTTAGAAAAGTGTCTTTTCATATCTTCTGCCCATTTCTTCATTGGGTTGTTTGTTTTCGGGTGTGGAGTTTGGTCAGTTCCTTGNAAGAAGTTGCTGTGGTGGAGGTCAAGGAGGTTGCATCCTGCTTTCTCTTCTAGGGTTTTGATGGTTTCCTGTCTCACATTCAGGTCCTTTATCCATTTTGAGTTTCTTTTTGTGTATGGTGTGAGATAATGATGTAGTTTCATTCTTCTACATGTTGCTGTCCAGTTCACTCAGCACCATCTGTTAAAGAGGCTGTCTTTTTTCCATNCTTATCTATAAGATTGTTTCTGTTTGTGATTGTTTTAAATATTTAGGTGCTCCCATATTCGGTGCGTAGACATTTATAATTGTTAGTTCTTCCTGATGGATGGACCCTGTAATTATTATATAATGCCCTTCTTCATCCCTTGTTACTGTCTTTAATTTAAAGTCCAGTTTGTCTGATATAAGTATAGCTACTCCAGCTTTCTTTTGACTTCCAGTAGCATAATGGATATTTCTCCATCGCCTTACTTTTAATCTGAAGGTATCTTCCAGTCTAAAATGCATTTCTTGTAGACAGCAAATAGATGGGTTTTTTTTTTTTATCCATTCTGCTACTGTATGTCTTTTGATTGGAGCATTCAGCCCATTTACATTCATGGTTTTTATTGAAATATTTGGTTTTAGAGTCCTTGCGCCCTTTGTGGGATTTATGCTTGTGGTGGTGTCTCTGATATCTTGCATTCCTTGCAACACGTCCCTCAGAGAGTCCCCCTCCAGATTTCTTGTAGGGCTTTCTTAGTGGTGACAAATTCTTTCAATTTTTGTTTATGTGGGAAGACTTTTATCTCTCCTTCTATTCTGAATGACAGGCTTCTTGGGTAGAGGATTCTTGGCTGCATATTTTTACTGTTCATCACATTGAAGATCTCCTGCCATTCCTTTCTGGCCTGCCAAGTTTCATTAGATAGGTCTGTCACCACTCTAATAAGTGTCCTTTTGTATGTTAGGGCCCTTTTCTCCCTAGCTGCTTTCAAATTTCTCTCTTTGTCCTTATATTTTGCCAATTTCACTATGATATGTCGTGCAGAAGATTGATTCAAGTTATGTCTGAGGGGAGTCCTCTGAGCTTCTTGTATTTCAACATTTACTTCCTTCCCCAGGTCGGGGAAGTTCTCTGCTATAATTTGTTCCAGGACCCCTTCAGCACATTTCCCTCTCTCTTCCTCTTCTGGGATTCCTATGATACGGATATTGTTCCGTTTGATTGTGTTGCTGAGCTCTCGAACTCTTCTTTCATGTTCCTGGATCAGTGTATCTCTCTTTTTCTCAGTTTCTTCTTTTTCTATAATAGTGTCTTCTAAATCACTTCTTCTCCTTTCTGCTTCTTCAATCCGTGCATTGGACGCCTCCAATTTATTATGTATCTCATTTATCGCATTTTTAAATTCATCATGCTTATTTTTATGCTCCATGTTGTTTGTAGCCATAGTTTCTCTGATGTTCTCCATGCTTTTTTTCAAGCCTGGCGATTAATTTTATGATTATTGTTCTAAATTCTTGTTCAGTTATGTTGCTTATGTCTGTTTTGAGCAGTTCTCTAGCTGTCATTTCTTCCTGGAATTTCCTTGGAGGAGAGTTCTTCCATTTTGTCATTTTGGTTAGCTTTCTATCTCTTGTTAATTTTAAAAGCTTGTTGTACACTCCGCCCCTGCGAGTTCTGCTGTATTAGAGAGGGCTCTTTGAGTGTTCAGAGCCTGTCTGTTCAGGAAGTGTTCTTTGTATGGTGTCTCTTGGTTTCTCTTGTTGAGCGTTTGGTTATTTTGTTTCCCTACTGGTAGTGGTATTTGGGATTCTCCACCATGTGTAGTTTGGCTTGTTTCTTGAGGCAGCCCTGGAAAAAGAAAACAGACAACTACAGAGGGAACAAAGGTACACAAATGCACAGACAAAACCAATAAACATGCAAACCCAGGCTCAGGTGAAAACAGCAACAACAAAACAGCTATCTGGAGGGGATGGGCGTGGTTTGGTGTAGGCAGGTCTAGTCTCCATTGTGTCAGTTGGCCTCCTTGAGGCTCCGCCTTGGTGGTTGTGGGGAGAAGAATGGTGACACCCCAGTCCCTTCTCAACCAAGCGTTGCCAATCACTTCTTTGGGTCTGATCTCCCTGTGCTGAGGAAGTAGCCAAGGTGGGCTGAGTTCTATGCCCCACGCCCTGCCTCCTTTCCAGGTCCCAGTCCTTGGGCTTTGTTATACCCCCCTGAACAGTCCTGCTGCTTTCCTGTTGCCGTGGGTTGAGTGAGGGGTGGGGGAAGTGTCGCAGCCTCAGATCCGCCGGGGTCAAGCAGCGATACAACCCGAGGAAATAGCAACTTCATGTCCGCAGAGTCCGCCTCTCTGCAGTGCGCCGCCGCCGCTGCTTCAGCAGGCGCCAGCACCGCTTCACTGGGTCACCGCCAACCCTTCAGCGGGTCTGTGGCGCGCGCCGCCACCGCTTCACCGGGTGCTTGGACCGCCGCCGCATGCGTCGCTGCCACTTCACTGGGCTGCTGCCGCCATGGATAGTGCCGGATGCGCATCAGTTCAATTTTTCCTGGCGCCTTCTGGGACCAGGGCACCTAGTTTAAAGTCAGCACCCCAGCCAGAGCTAAAAAACACTGTCTTTCCAAGCCGAGGTTTTTCTCTTCTCCAGGGACGATTCTATGATCAATCTCAGCTTTTCTTTCCTTTCCCCTGGACTCACGGCAGCTTGCCACCACTCGCCGGTTAATCAGTCACCACAGCTGCACGCAAGCCGGGTTCCCTCCCCTCCCTCCGTGTCTCTGGGTCCCGTCCTGCTTTTATCTTCCCCAGTTCACACTCACGCACTCATGAGGTTTCCTTCCCAGTGTACTCTGTCTCTTTCTCTTCCCAAACTCCTGTGGCTCAGTGTCCTATGACTTCAGGCATTCTCTGTTTGAGAGATGGGTGCAGGCGAAATGTATGGAGCTCCCTACTTCTCTGCCATCTTGCCTCTCCCCTTTCAAATTAAATACTCTTAAGCAGGCATTGAAAAATATGAAAACAAACTTAAATAAAAATCCAAATGTCAGAATAAAAATGTCCTATTTTATTTTTTTAACTTTATGTATTTATTTTGAGAGAGAGAGCAGGAGGGGCATAGAGAGAAAGGGAGAGAGAGAGAATCCCAAGTAGGCTCCGGGCTGTCAGCACAGAGCCCGATGCAAGGCTCAAACTCACAAACTGTGAGATCATGACCTGAGCTGAAATCAAGGGTCAGACACTTACCCAACTGAGCCACCCAGGCGTCCCTCAGATTAAAAAAATCTTAATGAAATATAATAAATAAGACTAGAGTAAACTCATAAAGGAAATTGAAGGACAAGGACAAATTATTTTAGAAATGAACACTAAATTATAAGAGGCCCAAGGAAAATGATAAAATAAAAAATTCTATTAAAGTTATTTTATTTAAATAAAGGGAAAAACCCAAGGGAAAAAAAAGAAAGAAAATGTAGGAGGCAATATTATTAGGGATAAAGTGATATGCAGAGAATCAGGCAAAAAAATCAGGTAAAAAATAATCTAATGTACATGTAAAGTTTTGAAAATTTAAAGTAAAACAATGGAGGAGTGCCTGGATGGCTCACCTGGTTAGGCAGTCAACTTTGGCTCAGGTCATGATCTCACATTTCATGAGTTCCAGCCCGGTGTCTGGCTCTGTGCTGACAGTTCATAGCCTAGAGTCTGCTTCGGATTCTGTGTCTCCCTCTCTCTCTCTCTGCCCCTCCCCAGATCACACTTGCGTTCTCTCTCTCTCTCTCTCAAAAAATAAATAAACATGAAAAAAATTTAAAAAACGAAATAAAGCAATGGAACACAACTATATTAGTGTTATACACTGAGAAAATTTTCTGGAAATAAAAGATAACTAGAATCTGCTTTTTGAAAGATTTGCCTTATACCTTAGTTAATTGATTAAAAGAATAATCAACTCCAAGACTCATCCTAGTAAAACTGTTTGACTTAAAAACTAGGAGCAACTTGGCGGCTCAGTCAGTTACACATCCAACTCTTGATTTCAGCTCAGGTCATGGTCTCACAGTACATGAGTTCAAGTCCTCTCTCACTCCCTCTCCCTCTCTTTCTGCCCTCCCTCTGATCTCACTCTCTTTCTCTCTTACTCTCTCTCTCTCTCTCTCTCCAAAATAAATAAATAAACTAAAAAGAAAACAAGAAAGAAAATAATTCTCTGGTCTGGGACTTTAAACAAAAAGATTAACTCAGTTACAAGTAAGGAAAATCAGGTTGACTAGCATCGAACTTAACAACATGGTAAGAAAATAATGTAATATGATCTAAAAGAAGCTCCAGGAAAACAGTGTGAGGCAAAACTATTTTATCTAGACAAATTATATTTGAGGAATAAAGACAATGGAAAAATAGTTAACTCAGGGTACACAGTACTCATGAGTGCTTTCTAAATAGGCTAATGTGAACAAAAACTGACTGCAAACAATTAAGCGAAATATTATTACAAGCCTTGAATATTTTCAAAAGTAGCATGATAGCTAAAAAAAATAGAACACAGATGGATGAATAGTATATAATATGTTCTTCTGTTAAGTAAAAATAATATAACCTAACAGTAGAAAAATAAAGAAAAAATAAGTAACCACTTTGATCATTGTACATAGGTGGGTGTCTAACAATATAAAGTTAACAAATCAAATAGTAAGGAAAAGTGCATGGCAGTCATAATTAAAATAATGACAATTAGGAGAACCTGGGTCGTTCAGTCGGTAAGCATCTGATTTTGGCTCAGGTCATGATCTCCTAGCACACAAGTTCAAGCCCCGCCTCAGGTTCTGTGTTGACAGCTCAAATTCTATCTTTCTCTCTTTCTGCCCCTTCCCCACTCACATTCTGTCTCTCTCTCTGTCTCAAAAATAAACATTAAAAAATTTTTAAATAATGTCAATTATTAGAATAAATATTATAAATGTTCCCAATTTACCAAAAAAATGCATTTAAAAATCAAATAATAAAAGACCATATAAAGGAAAAAAAACACTAAATACAATGTAATGCATTAAATATACCAAAAGTTAATATGAGAATTAAAACCAGCCACTCCTATATCCATAAATATATATAAGCATAATTCACTATTCAAGGAAACATTTTCAGATTGGCTCACAAAGTAAATGTTGAACTCAGTTCTGTATATGTGAGGCAGACCTGAAACAGTGATTCACAAAGTTTAAAAATAGATATGAGCAAGGGCGTGCCAGTTAAATCACAAGAAAGTCAGAGTATCAACCCTTTAAAATATTCCAATAGAATGTAAGTAGAATTCAGGACTAAAATTAAACAAGGCAGAGAAAGACGCTTGATAATTTGCAGCAAAGTCATGTTGGTGATGCATACATATGTATAAAGCAGCATAACAGCCACCTTCATAAAGCAGAAATTCTGGACACACAAGATCTGGATAAGTATCCACCTACAATGGGGGATGTTAACACATGACTCTCATTTGAAGACAGTTCATTTAGGAAAAGAAAGTATAGTAATATGAGAAGTAGAAAACATAAACATAGTAATTAAGGTAGATCTTATGAATATATATACCAAACTCTTACACTGAAAATAGAGAATACCTTTTGTTTTCATTCACAAATTTGGCTCTTATATTAAATCGACAAAGGAAACCTCTATAAGTTTCATGACACAAAAATAGTAACCGCATTCTCTAATCACAGTACAATAAAACTAAAAATTAACAATCAAAATATTTGGAAAGGCTCTTCTTAAATAAGTTAACAAAACTTCTTTTAAAAAGTTTAACTGCAGAGAAAATGTAATGTACACTGAAGATTTTCAGCTCCCAAATGATAATAAAAACACTATTTGTGGGATACAGCAAAGCAACAATTAAAAGAATGTTCTTGGGGTGCCTGGGTGGCTCAGTTGGTTAAGCATCTGACTTCAGCTCAGGTCCATTCGAGTCCTGCCCCGGGCTCTGTGCTGACAACTCAGAGCTTGGAGACTGCTTCAGGTTCTGTGTCTCCCTTTCTGCCCCTCCTCGCTCATGTTCTGTCTCTCCCACTCTCAAAAATAATAAACCTTAACAAATTTAAAGAAAAGAATGTTCTTGTCCTCAAACATTTCTATCAATTAAAACAAAAGATTTAAAATCATTTAAACTGGAAGTTAAAACTCTAGAAAAAGAACAATAAAATAAGGAAAGCAGAACAAAAGAAATAAAGTTTTTGCTTTTAGCAGAAATCAAACAAAACAGAGCTAATAAGTAAATCAAAATGCTATTTAACAAATCATTAGAGACAAACCAATAATGACTGGGGTGGGGGGAGGGAGACATCATGAGCATAAAAACAAGAAACGATGATGAGTGAATAATTATTTACACAGATGAAAATTTAAATACATTGTAGATTAAATAGAAGAGTTATATGTAAAAAATATGAATACCTGTGTAAAATGAAAAGTTTCCTAGGAAAACAAAAGTACCGTAACTGAACATAGTAATCATAAAAACTTAACCAGACAAATTTCCAAAACAGAAACAAAGAAACGTATCAAAAATATCTCAGGTGAAAGCACAAATATTATATAGTTTCACAGAGATATTCAAATATGCCTTTAAAGATCAGGAAATCCCAATGCTGCATAAATTGTTTAAACTATTTCAGATCATAGGGAAAAATATAGGAATTGACAACTTTACAAAGTATAACACTGAAACATTATTAAAGGCAGGATCATTGACACCAAGGAATTAATGGATGGTTAAATAATGGGGAAATAATTCTATAGTTCACCATATTAGTAGATCCAAAAAGAAAAATAATATTATTTTAGAGATGCTAAAAGAGGATTTTGAAAAAATACAATATCCATTTCTGATTAAGAAAACATGTTGCTTAAAATAGAATTCAAGACATATTTAACATGGCTGTATAGATGTATATAATAGTACAGTTAGCATTCAGCTAGGTGGAAAAACACTAATTCTCACTAACAAGGCAGGGATGCTTATTACCACCACTACTATCATTATTTGCAGATTATATAACTGGAAAATTAAAGATAATCTGTTATTAAATCAATACAAACAATAAAATAATTTTAAAATAGCAGAAAATAATAGTAACACAAAAAATCAATAGTCTTGAGAAATAAAGACAATAAATCCCATTTACAAAATCAACCATAAAAGTTAAATATTTAGGAGTCACTGTGAAAACTCTCAGTTATGGAAACTTTAAATATCCTGAAAGATACAAACATAGACTTGAATATATAAAAGACATCTCTTCTTTTGGAACAGATATATTAAAAGGACATATTAAGATTTATTCTTCCCAAGTTAATATATAAATTTAACATGGTCCCAATAAGAAAACAAATCCTTTTTCCCCTGGAGCTAGGCAGTTAATTATAAATTTTAGGTAGAAAACAAGCATACTAGAATATTCAGGAAAGCCCTGGAAGGGGGTAAAGGAGACATAAATCACTGTGTAGTCCTAGCACGAGTATATAGATCAGTAAAATAGAATACAAAATCCAGAAGTATACAAAACAAGTACATACAGATAGTGTATGATAATGATGACATTTTTAAAATGCCAAGTAAAGGATGAATATTTTTTATAATACTGGGATACCTAGGTAACCACTTAGAAATGATGAAACAGCCCCCCTGGGTGGCTCCATTGGTTACAAGTCTGACTCCTGATACGGGCTCAGGTCATGATCTTACCATCATGGGATGGAGCCCCTTGGTGACCTCTGTGCTGAGCATGAAACTTGCTTGGAATTCTCTCTCTTCCTCCCTCTGTCCCTCCTCTGCTCACTGCTGTCTCCCTCTCTCTCAAATTAAATAAAAATAAACTTAGAAAAAAGAAATGATGAAACTACTTCTATATCTTATACAACACGTAGAAATAAACTTCAAAAGTAAAAACTCACGCAAGTACTAGAAAAATATGAGTGAGATATTTTTTAACTTGGTATTATAATTATAGTCTTTCAAGGAATACTCTAAACCTCGATGCAATAAAAAGCTCGAGGGGGGGGCTGGGTGGCTCAGTCAGTTAAGCTCAGAGCCTGGAACCTGTTTCAGATTCTGTATCTCCTTCTCTCTCTGACCCTCCCCTGCTCATGCTGTCTCTCTCTCTCTCTCTTTCTCTCTCTCTCTCTCAGAAATAAATTAAACATTTAAAAAAGACGACAATAAATAATTTAGACGACATAAAAGTTAAAAATATAATATTTTGCATAAAACATTACCATGGCTTAATAAAAAAACATTCAAATTTGGAGAAAATATTGACAACACATATCATGAGAAAGGGCCCATCTCCTTAGTATATTTTTATTATTATTTTTGGAGTTTAGAATCTTTTATCTATGATTAAGCCTCTTATACATAGCAGTTTTAAAGTAATCTGTAAAACATGGCAAAGAATTTGATTTACATTCCTGTTGAGAATAATTATATTCAGTTACACAATCACTATGCTTTCAAATCTAAAGGCTTAGCGTTTATAGCCAAAACCTTAAAATGTCCACATAGCCAGTCAGTATATGCCTAATCAGAAACAAAATTCTAGTGGCTTAATGTCCATGTCCCCTGGAGATATGCAGATATTCTACAGAACTTAATTGGTCGAATTTAAAAGGCACTAATTGCATTTTATTCTTAAACATCTAAAGTTACTGGTTGTAAACTCTATACCTGTTTTTTTCTTTAATGTAATACCTCTTCCATGCTCTAAACAAATTACTGGTTTCCTATCACAAAATTTAAGTTCAAAGATGCCATTACAAGTAGGTATTTACTTAAAACTCTCTAAAATGGGGGTTTCCTGTTTAGAGATTTTTAATTTGCTTTATTTTTTGATTCTTTGGTCTTAAAGAATCAAATATCATAGTTCTTAACATGGAAACATAACCCTTAATTTTAGTCTATAAGTTTAAATTTATCAGATCTTACTAAAATTATTTTAGTAATTAAAAAGTAAATCAATTATTTTCAGGGGCACCTGGGTGGCTCAGTTGGTTAAGCGTCCGACTTCAGCTCAGGTTATGATCTCACCGTCCATGGGTTCAAGCCCCGCATCGAGCTCTGTGCTGACAGCTAGCTCAGAGCCTGGAGCCTGCTTCAGATTCTGTATCTCTCTCTCTCTCTCTCTGACCCTCCTCTGCTCACACAGTCTCTCTCTCTCTCTCTTTCTCTCTCAGAAATAAATAAAACATAAAAAAATTTTTTTAAGTATTTTTCAAAATGAAAGACTGATAGAGAAATGGGCAAAAAAACATGAACAAAAATTCAAAGTAAAATACATATAAATGACATTTAAACATGAAATCTTGCTCAAGTTCTCTCATAATAATATAAAGAAAACTGTCTGCAGGCTCTGTAATTACATCACATGATAGTTCCTTATATTGGTAATTTGCAATCCCTTTTTCTCCCTAATAGACCTCTCTTCTAGAGGTTTATCAATTTTATTGACCTTTTCAAACAATCTGCTTTTGGTTGTTTTATTTATTTTTTCTGGTGAGTTTTTCAATTTCATTGATTTCTGCTCATTTTAAAATTTCCATTATTCTGCATGCTATGTTTTTACTTTGCTCTTCTTTTTCCAGTATCTTGGCGTTGAAGTTTAGATTATGACTTGAGGCTTTTTAAAAGTATAAGCATTTAATGTTATATATTTTCCTTCAATCACTAGTTTAGGTATATTCCTTTTTTCAATATGTTGTCTTTTTTTTTTTTTCATTAAGTTGCAAATGTTCTAATTTTCTTCCAGACTTCTTCTTGGACCTAAGGATTATTTAAAAGTAGGTTGCTTAACCTTTAAATATTTGGGGATTTTTCCAGATATCTTTTAAATTTCTATTTTAATTCTATGGTGGCCTGAGAACATACTTTGAATGTTTTCAGGTCTTTTCAAGTTGTTGCGATTTGGATCGTGGCACAGAATATTGGTCTAGCCGGCTGAATGTTCCAAGACATGTGGAAAATGTGTATCCTGATCTTTTGGGTTGGAATGTTAGGTGTATTTCAATTACATCAAGAAGGTTGATAACATTATCCAGAAAATATATACCTTTATTGATGTTCTGTCTATTTTTATCAATTACTGAGGGTGTAGAGTAGTATTTTTCAACTACAGTTATGGATTTGTGTATTTCTTCTTTCAGTTTGATCATGTTTTCTTCGCCTAGTTAGGAACTTTGTTGTTAGATGCATTTATGCTTAGGACTGCTAGATCTTCTTGGTGAATTGCTCTTTTATCATCTTGTACTGGTTCTCTTACCCTTGGACATTTACTCATTCTGCAGTCCATTTCATTTGTTATTAGTATGGTCACTCTATCTTTATTTTGGATAGTATTTGTGTGACGTAAGTTTTCTCAACTCTTTACTTTAATCTATCTATATTATTATATTTTAAGTGAGTTTCTTATATGAAGCATAAAACTGTGCTTTTCTTTTTTTTTTTAATAGTTTATTGTCAAATTAGTTTCCACATAACACTCAGTGCTCATCCCCACAAGTGTCCTCCTCCATGCCCACCCCCCCCTCCCCCCACATCCATCAGTCCTCAGTTTTTGTCAGCATTCAAGAGTCTCTCATGGTTTGCTTCTCT
>NW_027527393.1:456037-500884 GCF_008692635.1 Crocuta crocuta | reverse complement strand
TCTTTGCCAATTCTGATGCCTTTGATTTCCCTTTGTTGTCTGATGGCTGATGCTAGGACTTCCAGCACTATGTTAAACAACAGTGGTGAGAGTGGACATCCCTGTCGTGTTCCAGATCTCAGGGGGAAGGCTCTCAGTTTTTCCCCGTTGAGGATGATGTTAGCTGAAGGCTTCTCATAGATGGCTTTGATGATAAAACTGTGCTTTTCAAATCAAATGTGAAAATGTCCACATTTAAATTCATGTGCTTAGACCATTATTATTTAAGGTAATTTATAAATATGATTGTAATTAAATCTATCATTTTATTATTTTCTCTCTCTTCTCTTTAGTGCTTCTGATTCTCCTTTCCTCCTCTTTTTGGATAATTTAAATATTTAGGGGATTATATTTTAATTTGTCTACTTTCATTTGGGCTGTATTGTTTTGTATTATTTTACTAGTGGTTTATGTAGAGGGTATAATCTAAAGCTTAACTTTTCACATTCTACCTAAAATAAATATTTACCACTTCAAGGATTTATAGGAGCCATAAAAACATATATATATATATATATATATATATATATCCCTTCACTTTCCTTCATTTTTGTTATATTTGTTACATGTATATACTTATAAATGTTCCTAGATAATACTGCAAGGTCTGCTTCCAAAAATCACTAATATTTTGAAAAATTCAAGAGAGAAAAATTCCACATTACATTTACCCAGATATTTACCAGCCCCGTTACTCTTTTTTAAAGTACTTTTTATTTACTTTTGAGGGAGAGGGAGAGAGAGAGAACACTAATGAGGGAGAAGCAGAGAGAAAGGGACAAAGGATCCCAAGTGGGCTCTGTGCTGACAGCAGAGAGCCTGGTGTAGGGCTCAAACTCACAAACCATGAGATCATGACCTGAGCTGAAGTTGGAGGCTCAGCCAACTGAGCGACCAGGTGCCTCCCGTTACTCTTTCTTTATTTCTAAAGTTCCAAGTTCCCTCTGGGAATATTTCCCATCATCTTGTAAACTTTCTTTAGTATTTCTTTTAAGGAATGTCTACTGATGACAGGCTTCCTTAGTTTTTCTCAATCTAAGTTTATTTCTCCTTTTATTCTGAAGGATATTTTCATTGGATATAGGATCCAGATTGAAAATTATTTTTCCAGCTCTTTAACTATATTTTTAAAATTTTTTAAAAAGTTTTAATTATTTCTGAGAGAGAGAGAGAGAGATACAGCGTGTGCAGGGGAGGGTCAGAGAGAGAGGGAGACAAAGAATCTGAAGCAGGCTCCAGGCTCTGAGCTGGCAGTCAGCACAGAGCCCAACGCGGGGCTGGAACCCACGAACCATGAGATCATGACCTGAGCCGAAGCTGGACGCTTAACAGACTGAGCCACCCAGGCGCCCCTCTTTAACTATATTTTTCGGTATATTTTGATCTTCATGGCTTCTAATGAAAAACACACATCAGTTCTATAAGCTGTTCCCTGATATACAATGTACTATTTTCCTTTGGCTGCTTTTTTAAGATTTTGTTTTTCATTTTAGTTTTCAACCTTTGAATACTATGTATATGGATATGGTTTTCTTTGAGGTTATCTTATTTTATATTCACTAAGCTTTTTGAATCTGTAAGTGTATTTTTTTACCAAATTTAGGGTACCTCTAGCTACTGTTTCTTCAAATATATTTTTTGCATCCACTTCTTTATCTTGTCCTTCAGAGAATCAATTGGCGTAAATGTTAAACAGTTTACAATTTCTAACAGGTCCCTGAGGCTCTTTTCATTAGGTTTTTTTTTAAATTATTATTTATGATCTTCAAATTTGATAAATTCTATTGCTCTATCTTCAAGGACACTGATTTTTGCCTCATTTATCTCTATTCTGCCATTCAACATAGCTAGTAAACTTTACTTCATATTTTTTCAGCTCTAAAATCCCCATTGGGTTTTTTTTTTATTTATAGTTTTTACATCTTGGAGCTTAGAAATGCTAGCTGCTTTAAAAAGTGTCTATCTAATCATTTAAACACCTGCTTATTTCGAGGCTAGTGTATTTTGTCTTTTCCCTTGAGAATTGATCATATTTTTATACTTTTGTGTATTGAGAAACTTTAGATTTTATCCAGACATTTTGAGTAATATACTAAGGGGACTTTCGGTCCCACTGAAACGTCTATAGAACATCGATCATTTGTTTGTTTAGCAGGCAATCAAGACGGTGAGGTGTAGACCCTAAATTTTGTTGTACCTTCTAAGGTCAGTGGTTCCAGTATTCAATTGGTTTTCACCACCTTTAATATGCTATTTGGATCTGCCTTTCATGGTTGCCTTGCAATTCAATTCTTATTGGACAGTAATTTACATTTTAGTTCATTTCTAAATTTTGTATTGTGATTCATTGGATGTGTTCCCTACATGCACAGCCTGGAAGTGAGCCCAGGATTTGTATGAGTTCATACACAATTTCCCTCACACTTTCTGGCTCCTAGGGGGAGGCTGCTTGCTAGTTTTAATGACCAGAAGTATAGGTTTCTCGTGGCCCTCCCACTTTGTAAGGCAATTGTCTACAAATGAGTCAACCTTTGGGGTGAAGCAATGAGTGAAAGAGAAAAGAATTAATGTGGGTTCCTTCATGTTCTTAACAACAGGGATCACTTTTCCTAGTTTCTGTCTGTAGAGGGAAGGGTTTTCTGCAGGGCTTTGCCCACATCTTTAGCACAGAAACCCAGTACTGTTGTCCCACTAGTAAGGTTGGGCTCAGGGCAAGACTGCAAAAGAGAACAGAAAAAACAGGAATCTCCCCCACATTCTATGGTTCACAGCAGCCCATTATCATGACCTTTGGTCAGAAAGAAAATCTCCCTTGGAGTTTGCTGTGTTCACCTGCAACACAATTCCTCCGCTTGGCCTCTCTTGCATCAAAGCCAGGGAATTTTAAAAAAGGAGAAAAAATATAAAAACAGTAAACTCTTTGCTGCTACATTGGTTATTCTTCAAGTTTTGCTTTCCTACTCCAAACTCTCTGCCGTTTCTCACTTTTCCAAATCCTCAGAAATTTTTCTTTCAGAATTTTTAATTGCAACCAGTGAGAGAAATAGGCTACAGTTGGCTTCTTCCATCTTAGTTGGAGCCAGAAATCTACGTTTTGTTCTTTAACAACAATCACTCCTCACTGAAGATCAGTTTTAAAATTTAAGGGTCATTGGAGACCCTCATTTTAACTTCAAATCCTTAAAATCATTTCTCCCTAAATTATATATTCTAAACCCCTATTCTATTCAGGTCACATAAAAAGCTGAATCTTAATTTACATGAAAATAAAATCACAGGAAAACACACAGTTTAGTCCAGTGGTGGGTGAGTCTCTATTTTGAAGAATGATTTAGCAGAACATTTTCATACAACAGCATAAGATAACTGAAACATATCTTGACACATATCATGAAACAGCATAAGATAATTTGCCCCCTGATTTTGTTTCTTTGCTCACTAAGAAAACTTTTGGTATGACTTATTTTCCCTTGTATAACTCTTACACTTCTACAGTGTACCAAGTTTTTAAGGATATACTCATTTTCAAGAGTGAATTAAGGTTCAAGGGAGGATACAAAGTATCTTCAAGTATCTTATAAAAAAGCTAGACTCTACGTTTGTTATTTCTCACACATTTATATCTATACTAAAAGGAAATCAATATATAGATTTTTTCTTCATCAGATTGATTTTTTTTTTTATTTGTGTCTAAGAGGACAATGCTAATAGCCTTTCCTGGTTGAATTGTTGAGAAATAAAAAATTCTTCTAGAGGATATTGTCTGGCCAGAACATAGAATTTTAGAGCATGTTGAAGGTAATAACTTGATTTAACACATTCCATAGATCCTGAGAACTTCTTAAATATAGTTGAATAATTCAATTAAATAAGATAATATATGTAAAACATTTCATAATTTCTGAAGTGCCATAGCAACCTTAGTTATTCTCTTTATCTGCTGGATTTTTAATTAAGCATCTGCTTTAATGCCCAGGCCTTCCATTCCATCACACACCATTTCTATGTTGGCTTGTTATCTGAATTTCCTCCCTCCAGATTTGATCCCTCTAATTGCCCGACACTTTCCCACCATGAAAAACACAAATATAATTATGTCAATCCCTGCTCTAAGCATTTTAATCACCCTCCACTATTAACAAACCAAATTTGAAGGTCAGTAATATGTAAATGATGTTTCACATCACATATGTTTCACACATATGTCTCTTGTTCTCCAGACACTGAAAATACTTGCAGTTCTAAGTACAACATGTGCTCTTTCAAACCTCTTGAGTTATCACATCCTGTTTCTCCTTCCGTCTGATTATTCTAGTGAGACATTATTTATCTTTGAAGATGCATCTGTCATGTCTTCCTTGATGGCCCCAGAAAAACGCTAGAAAATTCCACTTTCCTTCCTTTTACAAAATATAATTTTTTTCAACTTATAACACATGCTGTTCTAATTGGTTGCTTTTCTCAAGACTTATTTGAAATAAGCTACACATTCAGATCATGCTTATTGAATGACATGAGAAGGAGGGAAGGAAGGAGAGAAGGAAGGAAAGAGGGAGGGAGAGGAGAGGGAGAGAGAACAACTTAATAAGCAACAAGAGTACCTGGAACCAGTCAGGCTGTATGATTAAATTACCAGTCTGCTCCTTTATTTCACTTTACTATACGGCAATCAATTAGTAAACCCTGTTGTATAAAAAAAAAAAAAAAAAAGAAAGAAAGAAAGAAAAAAAAAAGAAAAATCTGTTGACTCTAAATTTGACACACAGAAGAAAACCAAAAAAAAAAAGGCATTTTCACCAACAGTTATTGTCATTGTCATGAAATGGCATTTTCTTTCCTTTTTTTAAAAATGTTTTATTTATTTCTGAGAGAGAGAGAGACAGCGTGAGCAGGGGAGGGTCAGAAAGAAAGAGAGGCGCAGAATCCGAAACAGGCTCCAGGCTCTGAGCTGTCAGCACAGAGCCCGAGGCGGGGGCCGAACCCACAAACAGTAAGATCATGACCTGAGCGAAGCCAGATGCCCAACCAACTCAGCCACCCAGGTGCCCATGAAATGGTATTTTCATAATAAAACCAAGTGTGCCGTGTTGGCCTTGCTGCAGTCATCTCAGAGCTGTGGCATATGTCTCAGCTGTGAGACTTCAGGGTTTAAAGGTTACATGTTTCACAATCACTTTGTATTTTCTCTTTTGGTAAATGTTTCAAGTCGCTTTTAGTACACTAAGTATCTTTGAGGCTGGCCAATAAAAGGCCTTACTGAATATGATTTCTATATCCCTTGACTTGAAATGTGAAAAGGAGATTTTCTAAAATATGTTCCACTTATAAAGATGATGTCGAGGTTTTTATGTTAGCCTATCCAATACCGTTTGAATGATATGATTCCTATGAGAAATTTCCCTGGACATTGTATAAGTGATAGTTGGAATTCTCTGAAGCAGCAGGATAGTTTTTCTCTTGGTCACCATGCATCACATAGCTGGTAGTATTTTTCTCTTCACTTTCACTGCTAAAAACACTTGTAATTAAATTTGGTAACTATCCTTCACAGGAACATAGACTTCCTGGCTTGTGTTTTGCACATAACATTACAGTTTGCATAATTCAGTCCCACCTTTGCTTTGTCTTTCTTGCCACTTTTCAATTCATTTATTTTTGTCTGCTTAGAAATTCAGACAAGAGATCATTTCCAACTGGGTCAGTAGAATGTTAGGCATGTGGAATCCACTTCTTTTCATCACTCCTGCTCTGCATGTTCAGTGGAGAATAAAGCACCGTTATTGCATGGAAAGAAGACAATTAGAGGGAATAAAGTGCTCAAAATTTATCACCGTGAAGCCCAGCATCTTTTGCGGTCATTCTTAGTACTTAGCATTCTATTTTCTGGGTTATTTCTGAATCATATTCATAAGCCCAAGATGAAGTCATAAGTCCAATCCGAATTTTTAAGAGTTCTTTTTAAAACTTGATGGGTGATTATTTCATTCTAGTTCATTTCATTTGTGGAACAGAAATTTTAATGAGTAAATTCTTCTTTTGTATTTTCTCCTAAGATTCAACATGTGTTAATATTAATGTGAATTAGACTTCAATCCCTGAGTCCTTCATGGTTTCTCTGCCATGAAATAGAAGGACTTTTCTTCTTTGGTTCCCAGGTATCATCTTAATGTTTGTGTGGCCTTCCATGTGGTCCCAATCAAGTCAGGAATTCTTAGTCTCTGGGTCACTGGAAATTCTGCTTTTATTTCTAATATGTTTCATGTCCTTTTAAATCAAATAGCATGTATTTGTTATATTGTTACTGCATATTATTTTGCCTCAGAGTTAATTCTAGGTTTTTATATTATTCTGGTTTATTTGAATGAAAACACAGCTGAGTCATTCATTCCAAAAGTAAAAGAAAAAAAAAATTACACAAAGAAGCTAGCTGTATGTTGCTTTGGATTCACATTAACTGTAGGAAATCAGACAAATGGTAGAGTTAGGACCTAAATCTGATTCAAACTTCCTTTTTATTTAAAAAAAATTTTTTTTTAGTTTATTTATTTTGAAAGAGAGAGAGAGCACAAGCAGAAGAGGAGCAGAGAGAGAGGGAAAATCCCAAGCAGGGTCTGTTCTGTCAGCACAGAGCCCAACATGGAGCTTGAATTCACGAATGGGAGATCATGACCTGAGTGGAAATCAAGAGTCAGACACTTAACTGACTGAGCCACCAGGAACCCTTCAAATTTCCTTTTTAAAAATAATGTCTAACATTTAAAAAATAATGGAATTAAATGCATGTGAACAAGTTGACTACCACGTAATAGGATCAATATGCTAACTGATACGTAGCCCTTTGGCCATAGTCAGGGTATACGCTCAGGACCTATTTACACCACTTGTCACCTGTGTACCTTCATTCTCAATTTCCCCGGTAAAATGTGTGGATAACAATAAAAACCATCTCATGGGGTTATTACTGGGAATAGATTTAAAATTGCATGCAAATCTTTAGTGCAGTACTAGCACAGAATAATTAGTAAAGCTCAGATTTATTTTCATCATTACTGCCAAGGTTAATTCATTAAAAACGTTGTAGTTCTTCATGTTACCGAGGACACTACTACTTTGCAGCACACTTGAGCCACCATCTCCTAAACCCGGGCAAGAATCACAGCTGTTTGTTCAGCATATTTTTGGCCATGGTCTAGTGGGTCAATTACACAATCCCATGCAGACATGTGATATTACACCACATGTACAGCACGATAGAAAATTAGATAGTTTTAGTTCTTATTGTGTATTTTGAGTGCTTCTTGAATGACATTTTTAATTTGGAGACTGAAAAAAATAGGCATTAATATTGCTAAAGTTTCAAACAAAAATTTGTTATTACTCATCTCTAAAACTTCTGGGTCACTTTATTTTAATTTAATTTTATTATGTTTTCTTATGTTAGAGAAAGTGAGAAAAAAAAACACCAAACATGAGCAGGGGAGGGGCAGAGGGAGAGAGAGAGAATCCCAAACAGCCTCTATCTACACTCAGGACAGAGCTCCAGGCAGGCCTCGACCTCATGACCCTGGGATCATGACCTGAGCTAAAATCAAGAGTCGAACACTCAGCTAACTGAGCCACCCAGGGTCCCTGGGTCACTTTCAGACAGAAGTATCCTAGGCAGCAGAGTAAACTGCTAAAAAACAACTACTGCCTGCTGGTACATATCTGCCTGACTCAGGATTTCTTAAACTAAGAAATAATCTTATGGCTGGGATAATAAGACTATAACTATTACCCATAACCCAGCATTTCATATTTTCATGCACCCAAAGCTGCTTTATTCTCCTCTCCCATATGTAATATAGAATGCACACACTTTACACATATGTACTGTGGGGGGCTTGTGGGGGGGCTGTGGGTGTGGGTGTGTGTTTAGTTTGTAAGGCACAGCTTTAGATGTTATTGTGATAGAATGAAGGAGATGAGCTGGACTATAGATTTCTAGGTTCCAGTCATTATAACTGAGGTCATGAAGCTTGTGTCCTATACATAAGACTCAGACAACAGATGGGGATTTGGAATCTCAGTAACGATCTCCTTCAAAAGTGTTTCTCCTTGGGTTTCTCCTTGAGACAATTAAATGACTTAGGAACATGATCTGCTAGGAGCCATCTGGTGTTGACTTTTTTTTTCATTCTGCCTCTTGAGTGTTTACCAGGGCCACAAAGCAAAGGAAGCACTGATTTCTCCTGGACCATCACCACATCAGCAATGGAGTCAGTCTAATTTTCTGTATTTACCAATATTACACAGAGGCATCTCAGCAAACATTTTACAGTTAAAGGGCAGTATCATCAGTGTCTCAGTGTTCCTATAATTCAACAATTGTATTACTTTTTAATTTAAAAAATTTTTTTAATGTTTATTTATTTTTGAGAGACAGGGAGAGACACAGCATGAACAGGGGAGGGGCAGAGAAAGAGGGAGACACAGAATCTGAAGCAGGCTCTAGGCTCTGGCCTGTCAGGACAGAGGCTGACATGGGGCTCAAACTGACAAGCCGTGAGATCATGACCTGGGTCAAAGTCAGACACTTAACCGAATGAGCTACGCAGGCACCCCAACTTTTTTCTTTAAATGTTTTCACTGATTTTAATATGTTTTGTTTGTTTGTTTGTTCGTTCTGTTTCATTTTTCTTACCAGAGGTCTGTTCATTCCATGATGACTTGTTTCTTTTCTTTTCTTTTCTTTTCTTTTCTTTTCTTTTCTTTTCTTTTCTTTTCTTTTCTTTTCTTTTCTTCTTTTCTTTTCTTTTCTTTCTTTCTTTCTTTCTTTTTTTTTTTTTTGAGAGACAGCATGAGCATGGAAGGAGAACAAAGAGGGAGGGAGACAATGAATCTGAAAGAGGCTCCAGGCTCTGTGCCATTCACGCAGAGTCCGATGCGGGGTTTGACCTCATGAACCACAAGATCATGACCTGAGCCACATATGGAGGCCCAACCGACTGAGCCACCCAGGCACCCCTTGTTTATTTTCTATACCTTATCAAGGCATTAGTTGGTGCACACGGGGCCATATGACTGTGGAGCATTGAAGCTGCCCGACATAGGAGGAAAGCTTTCTCGCCTAGTTTACACCACACAAGTCTCTTGTCACCCTGTTAGGTTTGCACCCACCTGACATTAGAGCACCAGTTCATATGCTGGTGCAAGAGGGCTGAGATATGGGAACACGGACGTGTTCGTGTGGTCTTGAGCAAGTTATTTGTCCTCTTCATAGTTCAGAAGTAGTCAATGCCTTCTAAGTATTCTGGAAAATATAAGAGGGAAACGTAGTGGGGGGAAAAAACCAGAAAGCAGAGAATAGAGGAGAAAGAGATAAATAGAAGAAGACTTTCAAAATCATATAGCCATTAAGAAATTTCCAGGCAGGAAAAAAAAACGGGGTGTTATTTGCAAATCATTAGTGTTCATGTAATAACTGTCTCCCCCAAACTGGCTGATTTTCCTGAATAATTGAAACCTGAACAAATTGCTGGCGTTAGTTTATTGTCTGCTCTAGCCTCCAAAATAAAATTTCCATAAGGGTAAGAGCCTTTTCGGCCAGGTTTTTTGCTGCATCCTTAATACCACAATGAGTTTCTGGCAGACACTATTTTCTCAGTATCTGGCACATCTATCCACTGAATGCAATTGGCCAGACAGAACACCAGCTGGGAGAGAAGTCCTGATGTGTGTAGAGCTATCAACCTATCAACTGCATTTACCAGGGTGCTCATACCTTTTCTTGTTTCCCTCCTTCATAGTAGATCTATGTAATCTCAGTATAAATAGAATCCTGGATTGAATTTCATAATTTATACAGCATGATTCCACATATTTTGAAGAATTCATATATTTCTAAAAGCCATAATTGTTACTTATTATTATCATTATTATTATTGCTGATAACACATCAGGATATGAGATCTAATGGTGCAGAACTTGGATATGTAGTACTATTTTACAGACCAAATTTGGTGAAATGAAGTAGTTCAAATTCCACATAAAGATTGTCAGCCTTACAACTCCTGAGGGAAAGGAAAATTAATTGTAAAATATTATAACCATCAATTAAGCCAACTTTTTGATAACCAAGGAAAATTCCAGGGCCTGTTACATAGGAAACAATTAGTAAATCTTTGATTAATAAGAGAATAGCTCCAAGTTTTAGTCAAGGCACCTGACTGTGACTCATTCTCAGACATTGTACATGAATTTCTCTGAGATAGGAAGGCCAGGTCCTATAATCTTCAATGTATGATTGAGCTTTAATCATACTACAAAGCTGATCTCTGACTGGTCATCAGTGTCCTTCTCCATACAGAATCTAATGGTCATTAGCAAGTTCTAATTATTTTGTTATAATAATGAGTAGGGGGGAAAACCCTCTAGTTTTATCATTAAACTTTATTTCCACTTGCTATAAAATATTCAAGTGCTTGATGCAATTCTATAGAATTTTAAATGGGTTGGAAAACATGTATTATAGAATAAAGGCTGGCTTTCTGCTTGTAAATGTAGACACTGATCTAGAATCCAACATCCAATTCACATGTGTTAGATCTAGGAGAAAACTAGAAATATACTAGCATTCCATATAGATACCCATTGTAAACTTACTGACAATTAGAATTTATTTACACATAAACTGCCTTGTGTTGTCACATACCTCATCTCATTAGATCAGGGAGGTAGGGAAGTTACTATCATTGTTTAGAGGACCACCCTGAGGCTTAGAGCATGCTTCCTTTTCAAGGTCACAAAGCTGCTGAATCAGGAGAAGTAGGTTTGAACCCATGTCTTCCAATGTTGGGTTCCCTGCTTATTGAAACAGGAAGGTGCTTTTGCCCTACAGAGAATTGGGCTATTTATTGTCCCTTATCTGAACTAGTCCTATCACAAGAGAGACAGTCCAATCTGATTATTTTGTCTGCAGAGCAGTCTACGGTCACCACTGCCAAAAAACACTGCATGTTAAAAGCCTTTGGTCTTTTCTGGGCTTCCGAGTCTAAACCCCTCCTTTCTACAACAAGCTCAGCCACCTTTCCCAAAGGAGAGGATTGCAACTCTTTCCTTTTCTAAACACTGTTGTTGTTTTCTCTTCTATTCCTACTACAATTGATCAAAGACCAGGCATTCTCTTCAAATAAGTGCATTTAACAATCTTGGCGTATCCCTCAGTGCCCGTGACAGTGCCAGGCAGTGAGATTTATGGTGACATTCAGCAGGTTCTGTTTGCCTAAGAGTCCATTTGGAATTGCAACTGAGCTGCAAATATTTTAGCAGAGAAAGACCAAGCAGTGAAAGCTCTAGAAATGACAAATGCATTATATATGACTTCCAGGCTTCTAGAAAATCTATTGAGGAAGGTTATTCTTAAGAATGTCCAAACAGCCTAAGCCCCTAGAGATAAAACCAAGAATTAATCCACACAAGAGTTCTCAACTATAACATCAGAAAACATAATAACTGTGTAAGTATTTCTTTATTGTCAGAGCACAAAAATAGATACGACCAAGGCTTACCTTGTTTCTTTCCTCAGGGAGTTTAGACTGTTTCTAGTTACAATGTGGCTGTTAAATACTACAAGGTGATTGTGTGTCATGTATAGGAGGTAATAGTCATCATCATGGAGTCTGGGTTTAGATCCCAAATCTGTTCCTTATTAGTTATGTGGCAATGGGCAAGTACCTTCATCACTATAAATGCTACTTTCCTTGAGAGTAACTTTTCACTGTGCTCTAGTGAGAATTACATGAAGTAATGTAAGTGAATCACTCAACACAGGGACTGTATGTGCTCCATTCATATACATATATGTATATGTATATATGTGATGTAGAGGTGTATTTCCTGCAAGTTATGTTTCTTTGGTTAAACCCTGACAGTCACACACAGATGTAGGTGTGAGCTCTGAAAATAAGACCGTAACCTCTTATTACTGACTGATCTTGACACTCTGTGTAAGTAGGAAATGGTTTTGACTTATGTAGACCCACCTGAAGCCACCACCACAACAAACAAGATTCAGACCATTTCTATGCTTTCCAGAAGTTTCCTCATGTCCCTTTTGCTCTGGTTTTAAAGTTAATTTCTACTTTATTTTCTTGAAATACTTTTGTAAGATCTGTGTTTTATCTGCTTTCTGCTGATTATGTTTGAATAAGGGCGTTTCTTTGTAGACTATTTATTGCTAAAACTATGGGTCAGGAAAGAGTCATGTCAGCTTAGTTGGAATTGTTTTGGCTCATACCTCCTTAGCAAAATTCTTATTTGTAGGTATATCTCATCTCCAGGGTATGAGAAACTCTACTAGGTTCATAATAGAGGTCTGCATGAATTAGTACAAACTTCTCTTCATTGATAGTGATTAACATCTACAGGGGCAATTTACAATTCCAGCTATCCTTCCTCCTGTGTAAATAAAAACCCATATTTTGCAAAATGGTATCTCCAAGTTGCTATTTTTCAGCTCTGTCTGACCAGCTAAATGGGCTCAGATACTCTTTTTAGCCTACGTACAGCCCAGACCTTGACCTTGTAAGTCAATCATCATTGATCTGACCAGGTAGGGCTTGATACTTGATTTTGAAAACTCTCTCTGTTGCTAAGGATTTGGAGAAATATAGTCAGACACATGCAGATTTCATTGTCCTCAATTTGACCCAAATTTGATTTTTTGATTTTTTATTTTTTTAAATCTTTTTTTAATGTTTTATTTATTTCTGAGAGAGAGAGAGACAGCATGAACAGGGGAGGGCCAGAGAGAGAGGGAGATATAGAATCCGAAACAGGCTCCAGACTCTGAGCTAGCTGTCAGCACAGAGTCCAACATGGGACTCAAACTTATGAACCGTGAGATCATGACCTGAGCCGAAATTGGATGCTTAACCGACTGAGCCACCCAGGTGCCCCCCATTTTGATTTTTTAAAACAACTATCTTTCAAAGGTTATGGTTAAGGTTACAATAAAGATAAAGTTTTTAAACTTTCTGTTTCATTTTTGCTTTCAGTTGGCATCAAAGATTGTAATAGTTTAAAATAGTTTGCTCAGCCATTACTTTGCTCCCATGTTATATCCAGAATTCAGTCCGAAATCTGATTTCCTTCAGGAATAATACTTCTCTCTTAACCTCCACAACTTTTTCTCCATTCAGAATTTAGTATACAACAGAGATATTTGTTTAAATACCCCTCTTTCTCAGTGGACTGCAAGTATTGCAAACTGTAGAATTTTTTTTCATTAACTTTGTATTCAAGGATGTGAGTACAATGCTTAACATTATACTTAGACTTTTCTTAAATTCCATTTTGATAAACTATTTTAATCAATTAATAAGTAATTGAAACAAAAAAAAATGTCTCTTGTGGACATGATGGAGATGTACATGTTGAAAAATAGCTTAGCTATGTGAAAGCACACCTGTGTTGAAATAGCATTGATCAACAGACTGATGTCAACTTGGACAAGAAGACTCTAGTGTGCATTAAAGTCACTTTATGTGATTCTGTTTTCTCAACTTTAAACTTGATAAATTAAGGGTAGTTTGCCCTTAAAGCAAAGGCTGATCATAACAAGCTGGAATATAACCATATATAGTACCATAAAATATTTTAAATCAGTGACATTAAAAAGAGAAGATAATAAAAGTATCCAATCTATTAAGTCAATCTATATATGAGCATAAAAACATGGAGAGATGTACCAGGCAATGTGTGTTTCATCACTGCATTCTGAGGAAAAAAAACTTTTTCATACTTTACTATATTTGCATTTCCCACAGATTTTCTACTATTGAAATATTATTTATATAATCAGAAATATATTTTTGAGAACTAAGCATAAACAGGATATGTCAATAAGATGGAATAATGAATTAAAACTAGTAAGATTAATTATAATAAAATAAAAGTAAATTCTTGCATTTATTGCTAGATCACATTATAGGGTCTGGTCTTGAGGAAGGCATATAGCAGATAAGCATAATGTGAGCCAACTGTGTCTACACAGTGTGCTAAGAGTGCCTAGAGTTGTGGGCATGACATTCAGTTAATGAAAACTGCTAGGCATTATGACCTTCAATGTTTATGCTGCCTAGAGAGGAATTGTTGGTTTTAGTTCTCTGTACCTTATATTCTGAAAGGATATTAACAAACTAGAATTCACACTCAGCTCGATTACAGGAAAGCTGAAAAGTCTAGAATCGAAGTCAAATAGGCAAAAAATGGGAAGAGGAAGAAACATGACAAGAAGGACCTCATGGGAGCACGATGGTTGTCACCAAATAGTCATCATGCTGAAGAGGAACAAGAAATACTAAATGCTGTGATTCTCTGCCTTTTGTCTTGCCCTAGTACACCTGAGCTGCATGTCACAGTTCCAGCCAGGAACTGAGACTTCTGCTGGTAGAAATTACTACCTGAACTATTTATCAGAGCAATTGGGGTGGGGGCTAAACATTTATAGTTTGAAAAACACAACTAGATTATACACTGCCACATTGTTCTCGGTGATTGCAGTGGTGCTGTGATTTCTACTTCACTCACTAAAATTATGTTTTAAGAGCTTATTCTATGCCAAGCATTCTGCTGAGTACTTCACTAAATTATTTCATTTCATCATAAAACCCTACAATGTAAGTATTTGTTTGGCTCACTTTGCAAATGGTGGCACTGAAGCTTAGAACAAGATTAAATATCTTACAGGTAATAAATTCTAGAATTTGAATGAAAACTTGGAACTATCTCAATATAAATCTTATACTTGCAAACAGCATGCTAAAGGCAGGATAACAGGGTACAATTTGGCTGAGTATTATGGATTTTCTAACTATGAAACAAGGCATAAAATAGATAGAAGCCCTTTTAAAGTAATCACAGGAAGCGTTTAAGGAAACTGCTATACCATAGAACTCTGAGTGAAAAGTAGATTTATTGTTTCAGTGAGAATGTCTTTAACTGAAAGTAACAGAACAGCTGCCTAAAAATGTCTTCAAAACAAAGGAATCTAAGTCTCTCACATAAGAAGAGACCCCAGGATTGGTGTACCCATCTGGCATATTAGTAATATTCTGAAAGATCCAATACTAGGTGGTCTATGTCTATAAACATTTATTTATCCTTATAAGAAATATAGGGGTTCTGGATGACAGAACACACTGCTTACTCGCAGACCATCTTTCATGAGCTCCCATGTCCCAATTACTTTTCTTTTAATGATTATTTATTTTGAGAGACAGAGAGTGCGAGAGGGGATGGTGCAAAGACAGACAGACAGACAGAATCCCAAGCAGGTTGTGTGCTGTCAGCACAGAGCCTGTTGTAGAACTAGATATCACTTCATGAGATCAGGACCTGAGCTAAAATCAAGGGCCAGGTGCTTAACCAACTGAGCCACCCAGGTGCCATGGTCCCAGTTTCTCATAAGGCAACACAGTGAGACCTGCGGCCACCTCTGCATACAGTGAGGGTTTGCACCGCCTGAGAGAAACACATGCCCTCAGGGAAAGGGAGGGGAATGTCCCTAGATTTAATTATCCTAAAATGTGAGCTAATGAATCCAAGGGAGACGAGTCTCTAAATCTCTCTGGAGAAATTCAGTCTCTAGTTTTTTGCAATTCAATCCTAAGGCCCGGCCTGTGCAGAAAGATGAAGTAGTCACAGAACAACTCAGTTTACTGCCACCAACACCCTCTCTGCGTGCTGCTCTGTCATCCTCAGAGTATCAAGGAGGTCTTGCCCTCTGGGTTACCATAGTTCTAAGTTTCACATTTTCACGTGTCAGTTTCCAAGCTCAAGGAAACACTAAGTTGAACAAATTGCATTCTGCTTACTTGGTTATCTCTTTCATTAGGAAAGAAAACCTTTCCCTAAAGAATCCCAGTGGAGTCTCCTTCATAACTTCTGACTTAACTGGATCATATATTCATTCCTAGAACAATCAATGTCAAAAGAGAACATCTATGGCTATATTTGATTTTAGATCAAGTGTGGGGAAAATTGGCATTCAGAAAAATTTAAGTGCTGATTGCAATGCCTATTGTATGGGAAGATCTGCTGCAACATTTAAGATAGATTCATTCATTTAGCATACATCCATAAGGCACCCGCTATGTGCCTGGAATGGCTAGGCAGAAAAAAAAAATGAAAATGAATGAGATGGTACTCAACATCAAGGGGTTCACAATCTAGTGCCAGTGACAGATATTTATAAACCTTACAGTGTGTGTGGATACATAACACAAAATAAATATTAAGTATATCTTTTATTTAAAGAACTTTTTATCAAATTGATTTCAAATGTAAATATTTAGCAATTGATTTATTGTCCCTTATTCCTATACTGATGGCATTTTAACAACTATCTATTATGTACTTTGAAGCATAAAAACTACACCATATAAATATTATATATTTAGTATTTCTATTAAATATTAAATATATTAAAATTAAACAATTATATAATATAACATAATCATTGGGGATTATGTGAAGAAAGAAAACAAATTTGATTTCTATCATACCAACTTTTCAATTGGCTAACAATCACAATTGTAAATTCAAGTAAAGAAGACAAAAATAATCAAGGTAACCCCTTACATTTCTAATGATCTCAGAATATAAGTTATAGGGGAAGACTATGGAATCCACATGTCAGGGAATATTGTGGAATATGAATGAAAGCACTAGTCAATAAATAAATAATTGTACTTCGAATATACTCAGGAATTTTCTTCCAGAAATTAGGGGAGGGGTTAAATGTCTTCACAAAGTCCCTTAGTATTAGATCTGATGTTTTATTAGAAATAAATGATAGATTTCTTTTGCTTCCTGGATAAGACTGATCATCAATTGATAAATTATGCTACTTTTTTGAGTACAGAAGAAAATACATAATGCAAATCAGTTACCAGTTTGTGAGGTTACAAGGTAACAGTTGAACTTTATAGCAGGCTTGGATTTTAGGCATTTAAGCCTTCCTGCCCTCGGGCAAACACGTTTTGAACTTTTAAAAAAATGTTTTTTAATGTTTATTTATTTGTGAGAGAGAGAGACAGAGTGAAAACAGGGGAGGGGCAGAGAGAGGGAGACACAGAATCTGAAGCAGGCTCTAGGTTCTGAGCTGTCAGCACAGAGCCCTATATGGGGCTCAAACTCAGGAGCTGTGAGATCATGACCTGAACCGAAGTCCGACGCTTAACTGACTGAGCCACCCAGACGCCCCATGAACTTTAATATTTCATCTTTTTTCTTCTCACACTGCATTTCTCTTTATAATCATTTTTATGTTGACTTTATTAGTGGGTTTTCCAAAACAGAAATTGCAGGATTTAGAAACAGCATCAGGGTAAGCCAGAAAAGTATATGGTATTTGAAAAGCCGGTGTCACTTAGCAGTTGAAACAAATAGAATATCATTTCCCTGTAAGGACACAAGTCTAAACCAGACTGACTCCATAATAGGTTTTAAGTTTCCCCTCTAAACTAGAAGGCCTAAGTTTCGGTTTCCCTGAAACTATCAGGCAGCTACACATTGCTCAAGGCTGAAGAAACTGCCCACCACTTCACTCCACCACACTACCTTGGCAAAGCCCAATCAAGAAAGGCCAGCAACTATAGATAAATCTCAGCGGCCTAATGTAAAAGTTAACCAATTAGTCGTCGAACAAGACCCTAGGCTCGCTCTCTAATTGGTTGAATTTAAAAGTACTCTAAATGTTGTAATTGGATCTCGCCAAAAGTAACAAATACTCTAGACAATGTGTATGGTTAAACCCGCTGTCAATGATATTGTATAATTATGATTGGATCACTGTTTCCATGTCAACAACTTCTGTAACTCCCCTGTCACAAACCCCATAAAAACCCTACTCTGCTTTTGTTCGGGGCTCACAGCATGGATCCACTGCGCTGGTAAAGTCTGCGAGCGCAAGCTCACAAAATGGTTGTCACAAAAAAATGGTTGTCCTTAGTTTACCTTCAACTCCTTGTCATAAGTGTTTGGACACAACACATCTGAAGTTTCAATTGGGGACTCATTACCCACTTACTTCATTTCTCTTTTAACACATAACAACCATATACCTTTTAATAGCACTTTAGAGTTTTCTGATTTCATTAGTTTTAATCGATTTTTTTGGTGGAGTCTTTAGTGTTTTCCACATATAAAATTATGCTATTTACAAATAGTATACAGTTTTACTTTCTCCTATCCAATGTGGATGGCTTTTCTATTTTCAGCCTAATTGCTGTCTCTAGGATTTCCAATACTATGTTGAATAATAGAGATGGGAGTCGGCATTTCTTTTTTTTTCCCCCCTCATCTTAAAAAAGAAAAACTCAGCCTTTCACCATTGGTTATGATGTTATCTGTGGGTTTGTCACATATGGAAATATAGGAACATATTCTGTATATCCCCTATTTCTTCATTTTACTTGATTCTGTTTGTTTCTAGGCATTGCAAAAGTGCTCTCTCTTCCAGTCTTAAAAGGGTGGACTTGTGTAGAAGATGAAACTTATTAACTTTCCCCTACTTTTTTGTTGTTTCTCTCACCTTTGGGACTGTCTCAGAGGTTTATTTATTCATCATAGGTCCTAGTTGTTAAAGGATCGCCAAATCCTGTGATTGTTCCGTAGAGGAATCTCAGTCAGCCCCTGGTTTGAGACTGATGGAAAGCTAGACCTTCAGACATCAACTTTTAAAGTATGCAAATAGATTAAATCCTCTAGGACCACAATAGTAAACCCTGCTGCCCCTGGGGTCCCTTTGACAATAGTTGCAAAAACTGGGGCTCCAGATGAGTGCATGATCTTTTCTTCTGGGAGGTATCAATGAGCTATATAGCAAAGGAAAAGAACAAAGATGGCATCTCCCAGCCTACATTCCCTGAAAACACCTCCATAGCCTCTTTCTGAGGTAATTCTAAAGTGTGCTCTGAGGCTAAATAAATCTCTCCAGACAAGTAAATAGCCCTTTTCACAGGATGGGCATGTGTTTTAGTTGGTTGTCTCTACAGTACCCAGGGGGTAGTAGCCTATTAACATTTTTTTCTCCAGTTTTTCAGATCTGTGGGATCCAGAAATATAATTCCCCTTGGCTATCAGATCCAGGCACTCAACAGGCATCCCCTTTGTGACCTGTGCACATTTGCTGGCTTTGGTGGGGACCAGGGGTGTTGCAGGGGTGAGGTGTTGGGCCATCTGGCTCAGGCAGGGCTGCTGAGGTGATGAAGGTGGGGCTCACCACCAATGTTAGCAGGTAGAGGGATAGTGTAAAAATGGCACCTGCCACTGCCAACATTCCCCTTGGGGAGCCCTAACAGGGCCCTGCCCTTCCTACATATGTTTCAATATTAGTATGTGAATCTCTTTGTATATTGTCTAGGCACTTTTCAAAATGCTGCTTTGGTGCTGAGTCTTGGGGGCAAGCGAGTCTGTGAAAGCCCTTGAGGTGTAGAAACCCAGCTCCCTACAGCTCTACGGTTCTCCTGGATGGAAGCCCCATTGCTTTTCAAAGTCAGACCTTTTGGGGGCTTATCTCTCTGACTCAGGTCCTAAGAAGTTGATATGCATGATGTTGGGCACAAACCCCTCACTCCTCCAAGAGAAACTCCATACTTGTGCTATGGCAGGGCATGAGGCTTTTAGCAGGACCATGTCTCGACTGTCTTCTCTGTCTCAATATTGCCCTCTTATCCTTCATTATGAAGAAGCTGGTCAGCTAGTTTTCCGGTCTTTTTCAGATGGAATTACTTCATATGTAACTGTAGATCTATTGTGCGGTGAGGAGATGAGTTCAGGATCTTCCTACACTGTCATATTGAACTGCCTCATTTTGCAAGTGATTTTGTCTCTTAACTTTGTCTCCTGCTACTTTGCTGAATTCCAACATATATTTTAAATTTAGAATTTGAACAAAATATTTTGTACCAACACTCTTTGCTAATGTGCTTGTGAAAAATTGGATCAGCATCACTTTACTTGGTTATAAATTGGGAAGGAACCTAAAACAGTCATTTGAGTGTTATTACATGAGTGTACTATGCAATTTTATCATTATTCTTCCTATTAGCAGACAATTAACACTCTATGTAATTGCACTGTTCAATCAGGATGGCAATGGAATGGAATGGCAATGGAACGGAAGTGTGAATGCAGAGAGCTGCAGTTTCTGTTAAAGACTAACACATTAGATCTGCAATTACTACTATTTGGTGATAATCTAGTGTCACAATGGACCACTTACTCAAAAGTCAGAGGAGACTGCTTTCTGGTTAACATTTCAATTGAATTTAACAAATAAGACATTGAACGCTTGCATGGATTAGGAATTGGGTACACTAAAAATAAGGCAAATATAATATCTGACCTCAGAGTCATGCAATATAATACCATCTATTGATTATACAAATATGATGTGTATTACAAGGACTAAGTAGTAACAAAAGTGGTACTGGGGCTTATAGAAATGATATTTGATCTCACTAGAGAATCATGGAAGGCCTCCATAAGGAACTGACATTTAAGCCGGGGTTAAATAAGTAGGATTGGGAAGCAGTGCCAAGCAAACATAATTAAAAATATCCAAAGACAAAATGGAACATTTAATGGGAGCCCCGAAATGACCAGGGGAAATGATGTATGTATTGCTATGCATTTCACTTCAGTCTTCAGTGCTTTGACTTTTTCCTTCTGTACACTCATTTTATAGGTGCTGATCTTTCTGGTCCAATAGCAATGGTATACTGCTCATACTAGGAATTATACCTTCAGAACAAATTTTTAATCTTTTAACTCAAGCCTTATAGTCAACTTCCTACTCAACATCTTTACTATGATGTCTGATCTGTAGCTTGGATATAAGCAGAAAGTAACCAAACTCCTATTTCCTCAGCACTGCTCATCATAATAAAATGTCACTCTCATTCACCCAGCTGTTTGGCAAGGGTGGGGATTAGAGACATCATTGACTCTTCACTTTCTTTCCTACTGCATATCCAGTCCATTCTGTATTTCTACCCTCAAAATATATTGTAACTCTGGCAATATTTTGCTACCCTCACCACTGCTACCTGCTACCTTTCTCCAGCCACCAAAAGATCTCTTCTCAAGGACTGTAGTAGACTTCTATAGGTCTTCTTGACCCTACTCTGACCCTACTAACATTTATTCTCCATAGCATTCAGAACAATCCTTTTAACTGGAAGTCTTATAGTAGTCCTCTGTTAAAACTCTACAACAATTCTCCATTTTATCTTCTGAATGAAAGCTAAGAATTCTCTTCTCTGAGATGTCCACATAGCCTACTCCTTCATTTCAGGCTCTGCTTAGTGGTTATCTTTTCTGAGACACCTCTTCTCAACTCACAATCCAGAATAGCATATTCTGTCACCCTCTATACTATTTATACTATTATCCTTATTTTCTTTTTTTCCCATATCACTTCTTGGTCCCTGAAGATAGGGAATTTGGTCTTTCTGTTGACCGTTCTTTCCCTGGTATCTAAAATAGTGCCTGATACATGACAGGTATTGAACCCATAAACTGTGAGATCATGACCTGAGCTGAAATCAAGAGTCAGAGGCTTAAATCGACTGAGCCACCCAGGCATCTCTCAAGGACATCTCTTAAATGTGAATTGGGACTGGCTGATCCTTCCTCTGATTAGGAAGTGATTCCAGCCATAGAGAAATGGAAAGATTTGTAGAAAAGAACAGAGATTCCAAAGATGGGAGTGAAAATTAAAGAAGAAAGGAACACAAAAAATTTGCAACTACAATGTTCAAAGTTGGCACATACCACATAGGAATTATTAAAAGAATTATCAAGTTATGCAGGCATACTTATTTCAGTCATTATTTAAATAATGTATATTTTTAATTACACTAAAATTAAAAATCTGTCATTGCAAAACAAGATTAAGTTATAAAATATATGTAGATGAATCCCTTAGATGGAATTTGGAGTAATGGCTCCTTTTTCAAACATTCAGCAGAATCTAATGCTTCACTCTCTCTTTTTCAAATCAACACATTCAAAGATCCTTAGCAATATCACTACCTCATGTGGTTGCATAAAAAATGATGGAAACTTTATTGGTTTTGGCTTCTTGCTTTTTCATTTCTGTGTGGTCTTTTAAAAACTAACTTCTTCTGACAGATCTGCTGAGAAGCATAGAATCCTAAATAAATGAAGGAGCCTAGGAAGCTTAACAGACATAGAGAGCTTTGACATTTTGTAAAGAGGTTGGAAATGTAGCTGCACAGTCCTTGTATGCAACAAAATAGGCTTATTCTAGCTAGTTCTGGGAAGAGAATAAGGAAATACCTTCACTCTAGATATCCAATGAGACCTGTGTAGGACTAAGAGTTATGATATTAGTCTCCACCTTTATTGCTCTGTGCCTGTGAGCTTCAGTCTCTGCTAGAAAATTCAATTGTGAGTGCTGATCTACTTCTTCAGATTTTGTAGGAAATGATTACTGATCATGAAGACTTCTGTAATAATGCAATGTTATTTCAGCACCTAGTCTGTGGTATTACTATTATTATAATGATTAACTATATGATATTGAAATTTACTTTCCTGTTGAAAAAGAAAGAAAAAAGATTATCTATTTATTTTCTGGACTATTCTCTTGACTTTTTTCTGGATGTAAAATATGCCTGCCTACTGTTTATTCTATTACCACCCAATTTCACAGCGATATAATTTGTAGAAAATTTAAAGCCTCTGCTTGTCTTCATTTTTCTTTTGACTTTCATGTATATCATTATTCGTCACCCCACATATCAGAGTATGAACTTGATAATGAAGAAGGAAAACCTAACAGGACAAAGTGTTTTTGAAAAATGGTTGTTTGAAGGATAAAGGTGAAATTTTTCTTTAGATGATTTAAAAAATCTAGACAGCTAACAGAATAATTATTAACACAAAATCCCTCCAAAGCACTTCTACAAATGTGTCTTCACTTTTCCACAAGCAAAAGACAACTGGGGAAACACCTGGGTGGTTCAATCACTTAAGTGTTTGACTCTTGATTTCCATTCAGGTCATGATCTTATGGTTTGTGACACTGAGCCCCACATTGATGAGCCTGCTTGGGATTCTCTCTCTCTCTCTCTCTCTCTCTCTCTCACTCTGTCCCTCTCTGTCTCTCTCTCTCTCTCTCCCAGTAAACCCCCTCAAAATAAATAAATAAATTTTAAAAACAAAATACAGAAGACAACTGGAACTTGTTCAAAGTTATGAACTTGCACTTGGCATAAGAACACAGGGCTCTAATATCTCAGAAAAAAATGGTTTTATCTCCCTATCCATTGACTTATTGAAGCAACAAAGTAATTAAGAAAGTCAACTTGATAATGATGGGTTAACTTGGTTTAGTAGTACCTCATTTAAAAATTTATAATCCTAACATATGTTTAGGTGAGTTCTATAGCTTTCAGCATATATTAATATGTAACCAGAAAACTCCTATTTTAAGAGAAAATAAAAATCCTTGTTCAATTGACATTTGGGATCATGATGCCTACACATAAATGAACCATCTGATTTTAATGATTTCTTTTTATTCAAGAATATCACTTAAGTTTTGGTGGGTGTTCTTTCATTAATAAATTTCCCATGGTTTGTTGTAGATGGCTTGTTACTTTTTTCTAAGACTTTACCCATTCAGTGGAGATCTGACCTTTAAAGTGAGCTAACATAATTGATAAAATTTGATATCTCATCCTAAGGCTGTATTAATGCACCTTCTTCCTTATGACATGCTTCTGATTAGAAGTTCAAAACAAAACAAAACAAAACAAATATTGTGTGTCAGTTAGAGAGCATATATTTGCTTTAAACCTAGGATGATTAGGTAATCTGGAAACTTTGAACATAATAGGAGGCTGGGACAACAAGCATTTCTTCCACCTCTAAATACTTTGCTATGACCCATTAATCAACGAAGAAATGACTGAGCTGAGCATTGCTGAGTTGTCAACTCAGGCTCGGCCTCCAACTGTACCAGTCACTCAATGAAAGGTATATCACCTTGAGCATCACTGCTACCAAAAGAGTAATTAGCATAACCACTGTGTAATAGGTAATATGCACCTATTATGTCATCATTTATTGAGGGATTAAATGTCTAGAGCATAAAGCTAAGTATGACATATATATTATTTATATATATTTATATATAGTATACATTATATATGTATAATCACCTTTTATCCCAAACTCTGAGAGGAAGATATTATCATACCCTTTTTACAGATGAAAAAACTGAGGGCCAGAGAAATTATAAACTTCTGCAGATTCCAAGAGTTAATATTCAAAACTGGTTAAATACAAGCCATGGTTCATTTAAAATATCTGTGAGTCATCCTCAGCTTCCCCATTTATAAGATAAGTTAAACTGGGTGGAAGTAAACAATCTCTAAGGACTTCAATATAATTTTCTCTCTATTTAGCACCTGATAACACATCATTCACCTATAATTTTACAAATACAGAAATCTCAACCCCATTATTTGATACAGCAAAACTGGACTTAAATTTTCCATCGAAGTTTGATTTTTGGATATAATCAGAATGATAATATGTTTCATTCAATACAGTGACAGCTTAGATGGTGCTATTTATGAAAACAGTAAACAATTTAATTTAGAATGCAAAGGGATAAACATAATTTTAATGCATGGACAGAGTACCTTTAGGGCTCTCTTGAGGGTTACTTTGAGTTTATTTGGTTTTAGAATAACAAAATTCTCAGTCATTTTAAATTATTTTAGAAGCATATTTCACAGAGAATAAAACAAGATGATATACTGCTATTATTCAGCTGATATCGTTATCCTTGCCTGCCTCCATATTGTAATGGAGTTAATGAAGTATTTTTTTCCACTTTCTATTGTAATTCTATTCAGCTTGCCCTCTAGAAACTCCTTATTCAAGAGTTTACATTACTTTACCTGGTTTTAAATAATTTTATTTCTTTAACAAACATGTACTCATTGAACCCTCTATGCTTGGCACTGTTCTAGATGTTGGCGAACAGCAATAAATAGAATTTTAAAAAACTGGCTTCATAGAACTTGTATTTTAATTAATAAATACTCACTTCTTAGTAATAATTAGTTTATACAATTTTATCAAGCAGAAGCTTACCTTCTCCATAAAATCTTTCTTGAGAAGCCTGGATCATATTTATATTTTTCCTTCTAAACATTTACACATTGTTTGAATTAGAACATTTAAATATGCCAGTCTATTTTCTTAGATACAGGTTTTTTTCCTCTTAAATAGTTTATTGTCAAGTTGGTTCCCATATAACACCCAGTGCTTATCCCAACAAGTGCCCTCCTCCATGCCCATCACCTCCCTCCCCCTCACACCCATCAGCCCTTGGTTTGTTCTCAGCATTCAAGAGTCTCTCATGGTTTGCCTCCCTCCCTCTCCCCCACTATTTTTCCCCTTCTCCTCCCCTATGGTCCTCTGTTAAGTTCCTCCTAATCCACATATATGTGCAAACATATGGTATCTGTCTTTCTTATGCTTACTTATTTCACTCAGCATAACACGCTCAAGGTCCATCCATGTTGCTACACATGGCCAGATTTCATTCTTTCTCATTGTCATGTAGTATTCCATGGTATAGATAAACCACATCTTCTTAATCCATTCATCCATTGATGGACACTTAGTCTCTTTCCATGTTTTAGCTATTGTGGAGAGTGCTGCTATGAACACTGGGGTAATGTGCCACTATGCATCAGCATTCCTGTATCCCTTGGGTAAATTCCTAGCAGTGCTATTGCTGGGTCTTAGGGGAGTTCTATTGTTTTTTTTGAGGAACCTCCACACTGTTTTCCAGAGGGGCTGCACCAGTTTACATTCCCACCAACAATGTAGGAGGGTGCCCATTTCTCCACATCCTCGCCAGCACTTAGATACATGTCGTAAGTGCCCAGCCAAATAAACTCCATGAGGATGAGACTACATATTAAAACTTTATATTCTCTTTAGCAATGAACATCTTTGTACCTGCTTCTTTAAGTTCTCATGTATTTCTCTGAGGTCAATATCTTAAAGTTGAATCAAAAGATAGGCGCATTTCAATTGTAATACTACCCATTGATCTTGAATAAAGCTACACAAATTCCTGCCAATTTATTTTCTCTCACCATAACAATCAATAGACATTAACAAGATCTTATTTTTCCTAATATTATGACAAAAATAATATCATTGTAATTTGCATTTCTCTGATTACTTTTCATGTTTTATCAGGCATTTGTATTTCTTCTACAGACTTCTATTTTTATCCTCTCTTTTTTCTGTTGGAGTGCCTGTCTACTTGGTGATTTAAAGAAGTCATTATTTGGGACACCTGAGTGACTCAGTTGATTCAACATCTGACTCTTGATTTCAGCTCAGGTCATGATCTCATGTTCGTGAGATTGAGCCCCCGATTGAGCTCTGTGCTGAGAGTGCAGAGCCTGCTTGGGATTCTCTCTGTCTTTTTCTCTGCTCCTCTCCTGCTCATGCTCTCTCTCTCTTTCTTAAAATAAGTCAACAAACTTAAAAAAAGTAAATCTTTATTCATTCATTTTGGACATTAATTATTTGAATTTAATGTTGTAAATATTACTCATAGTCTGTGACTTGCATACTTATTAACTTGCATAAATACCATTTATGGTATCAGTAAAATGATGCTTTCAATAGACCTGTTACCCATTCTTTCTTTTAAAACACAGTTCAGGAGTGCCTGGATTGGCTAAGCATCTGACTCTTAATTTCAGTTCAGGTCATGATCTCATGGTTCATGAGACTGAGCTTCACATCGGGCTCTGTGCTGACAGTGTGGGTCTGCCCGGGATTCTCTCTCTGCCCCCTTGTGTCTCTGCCCCTCCTCTGCTCAATCATGCGTTCTCTCTCTGTGTCTTCAAAAAAATAAATAGACATTAAAAAAATAAAGTATTGTTCATATTCAAAGCATTACGGGACAAATCAGCTTACTTTATACATCTGTTCAGACCAAGGGGCTTTCATGATGTGTTTTTCAGGAGTATTGATCCCTACTTGGAATTATCTGAAATCTATTCTCTAGGGTCAACATCTAAGAATTTGCCTCCAGTCTAAAGAAAATTTAAATATAGATACATATCCCTAATAATTGTCCTCCAAACTAGGCAGCATCTTGTCCTAACTCCACCTAGGCCCAGTTATCAATGATAACATTTTAGTAATTCTTTTATGCAATATATTATCAAGGAATTATTATATTTTAAGAACTCCCCAAATTACTGGGTTCTTTGACAATGCATTTCCAAATCAAATTGCCGTACTTTCCTCCCCTTCCAAAGCTCTCCTACCCAAGTGATTGTGATAGCAACTTTTTCATGGGTAGTTCTCTGTCCCTATGGGTTAACCCCCTATTAATCCAATTCCATACCCCCATTACAATTAAAAGGCACATTAGTTTGTATCCACACAGCTTGGGGCAGTACTTCTCTATCAAAGCCTACCCTGTCTCAAATCCATCTAGGAAGTGACAGGTGTTCGCAAAGCCAGTACAGCTTATACTTAGTTTCCCAAAATTGATCCCAACTCAGGTTTTCTTTTCCTTTTTTTCTCTTTCCTTTATTTTCTTTTACTTTGCTTTCTTTTCTTCTCTTCTTTTTTCTTTTTCTTCTTTCTTTCATTCTTTCTTTCGTTCTTTCGTTCTTCTTTCTTTTCTTCTCCCTGTCTTGTATCTGGTCACAAACAATTTCACTTGTGATTCATGACTTCTCATGTAGCCCTGAACAAGCAACCAAAACACAAGTTCTACAGTAGTCCACAAATAAGAACATGTTTAGCCACTACAGCTTTAGAAGAGAAAATGCAGCAAAGCCAAATATACCACACAGCATCTTCCCTACAAGGCTGTATAAATCTCTTCTGCTGATGTATTAAAAACCCATTTTTAAATCTTTGTGTCTTGGTAGTCAATTATAACTACACTCATGAACTCTTAATTTGTATTCATCATTTTATGGACTTTTGGAGACAATATTAGAAACACATGTAGGCAAAATAACTTTTAGTACATACTTTATGTGAAAATTTACATTTTTGCTTTTACAATGTTGCTTACTTTATGTATGGGAATGTTTCAACTGACAATAATCATTGTTTTCTCTTGATGCCCTAACTGTCAAAATGTGTCCACTAAAACCTCTTTTTACAAGCTGACCAAATTGCCCATTTTAACTCTAACCCAGAAATTACTGAGCGTCTCCTTGTTTCTGAAAATAAAATGTTATAGTATGATCTTTATTTTTCATGTGCCAAGACTTGGGACCAATTATTCTCCAAGTGGCTGTCAAGAGAGAGTGCTAGAAATCCGAATCTAGGCACTAGTGAAGCATAAATCCTGATGTTAGGCAAGTGACCTTAGGAAGAGAGAATACTTAAATAACTTTATCAATGAAGTGATAAATCCTTTCTCATTGTAAAGGTCATGAGTTCATGCTGATGTTTCCATTTGAAACATTTCCATTTACTTTTAAAAATTCTCTCTTTAATTGATCTATTATGAAATATTCAAAATAATCTATCCTGTTTAGAATATTTTATGGCTGAGCATGTTATATATCATTACAGTAACGTATGTTCTTAAATTATAATATTGAAGTCTAATTTTCAAAGTACAATTTTCAGTTCTATTTTTTTCTCCCTCTCTAAGATTTCTGAAACTGGTTCAAAATTATACAAATCTTGATTATCTTTGTCATCTGTATCACTTGAGAACATAACCAGAGGTCTGAAGTCTCTCCCTCTCTCTCTCTCTCTCACACACACACACACACACAGCCTTATTTCTCCAATAGAAACAACTCTAAGAGACTATAAGCCATGGAATATGTAACACTTCTAAAAAGATCTTCCCCTGCACCAAATGTTAACAAAAATACAAATGAAAAGGAGAGAAATGTAAACCAGATTCATCTCTTAAGACTTTGTTTGAAATCCCAATGTAGTTTTGCTTAATTCATTCCCACTACTACAATTCCATTTTTTCCATAATATTCCTTTGTTTTGTATCATTTGTTAGTACCATTTTTCTTGCTGCAGACTTTAGCTCTGAACTCCCTTAGTATAAACATATAATTATTTGTTTCTGTGTTATTGCTTAAGAGATTTTCAAACTATTTAAGAGTATCACAAAATGTATTAAATTAATTGCAAGAATTATAAATATATTCATGTATATGTACATGGACTTACTTCATATTATAACTTGATAACTCCTACCAAGTAAGTTACACAGCATAAATTATGTAGATCCATATATTCCACAATGGCACTTGATGATGCTATGTGGGGGGAGTAATGTGAGAAGACATTGTCTAAAGCATAATAATCAACACTTTCAGGTGGGAGAAAAAACAAAACAAATAAAAACAAAACACAACTATGTTCTAACCTAAACTCTATTATGTTATTATAGTTTTTAACCCTTCTTTAAAACGTATACTGGGAAATTATTTTCCAAATCTTTAAATCTTTCAAAAGGTATTCTTAAGCACTTTGCACACACAATCCCTCTTCATGGCACTCTCCATGAGGAGCTACTTCTTGTCTTTTATCACAGAGTGTTTCCTGTGTCTGTATTTAAGCATAGGTCTTAGTCACCTCACTATTGTATTTATTTCCTTCTTTGTTTGTAGGCTATCTGTTGTCCCACCAGATTATAATTGTGGTTTCAAGCGCATGAGGGAAAGGCCACCTCTCCAACATTACACTACCTACCCTAGTACAGTATAGACATATGGTAGATACTCCAGAAGTACTTGTAAATGAATAAATGCATAGATGACCCTGGGTCTTCCTCTGATTAGTCCCATTCTCAGAAACTTTTAGTGTCACTCTTGTGACTTCAAATTCTGGGCCATATTCACATCAGGTTGGTTTTGTACTGATCTCTATGAACCTCAAAGACTGTCTCTTTTCTTCTCCCAAATTAGTTGTACTAATAGTGAAATTTCAGGGAACTTCCAAGCTCCTACTGCAGTATAAGTAGATTCGTATATATAAACTTATGAGTACTCAGATGTTTACAGCTTAATAAGTTCCTGTGAAAGAGGGATTTATTCATTTTTATTTGGGGTGGTATTTTGGCTACTGTATTAGTTACTACTGTTGTTGAATTGGCATATGTATTGATCTCAGGATTTATCTCTGCGAAATTCAATTCATTTTAAGGTAAAAATTATTTGATGTTTACTATGTGCCAGATGAGGGGAAGATTTTGAGCTACACTGAAGTAATGTCATAAAGTGCCCAACTTTGCGTGCTGTCTCTCTCTCTCAGAAATAAATAAAAACATTAATTTTTTAAAAAATATTTGAAGTAATGTCATGAACACTGTTTTCAAAGAGTTGTTATAACTTGCTTTACACAAACTTTGGAGGAAATAACTAAATTTACTTGAGGGAGGAGTTTTGTATTTCTCTAAGTCTGATTTTAAAGCAGCTTATATTCCATAGGATATTTGACTTTACCATACAGAAGAGAAATATGTTTTCATTTGAAGAAAGAACTTTCTTTAACAGTCTCCAAGGTCATATAAGACTGGTTTCTGATTCATCTCGATGTTCTCAGGCAGAATAGAGTGGTTTCATATTTAGTTCTTGATGTGCCTGTTGGGATATATTAAAATGTAGTAATACAGCATTTATTCTTTGAGTATACTATTGGAAAATTTTATTTATGAGGCCCTTGGGTTTAACAGGACTTTCAGAATTTACTGTGACATGCCAAGTGCCCTCTGAGTGTCTGGAAGAATAAAGTCCAATTTAGGCTTATGATCGGGACAAACTTCCTCAATCAGAATTCCATTAGACATGGATGACAACCTTCTTATAGAAGGCAATGAAGGATGTTCTCTGGAAGTTCACCTCTGGAAGTTCAATGAGTAACAGAAGACCAGCTGCTAGAAAGTATAAATAGCAATTTGTGAAAGAAAGCATAGGCTGATAAAGTCAGAGAGAGAATATCGTGAAAATACTATTAATATCACAAATATATTTTAATAAAAGCTTAGCATTCAGGCAAAATTCAGGCAAAAAATACAAGGTGCTTTTTCATAGTCACTTAGATTTTCACAAATTACACTTTTATGAATAATGAGGAGGTTCAAAGTTATTAAAATTCCTAAGATATATTGAGGAATATTCTTCCATCAGTAATATCTCACAGGCTTTGATAATGAGTTTACATCAAAAGGATATCTGTATGATCAAAAAGAAGATTTTTCAGAGAAATTAAAAATTTTAAGGCTTAAAGGTGCCTTTTTAAGGACCATTATTTGAATAATATTGCTTGACTAGAGTCTTGCCCTTTAAAAAGATGATTATATCAAGAGTAGAGTGCTTGGAGAATGCTTTTTACATACTTATCACTAAACAAATGTTAACTGAACTGAGCTAAAAATCAGTTTCACTATGTTAATATCCAGTCTGAGTGGTGCAATCTCCAAGCTACAAAACTTTTAGAAGCACTGTTCAATAGCCAAATGTAATTAAAAGACAATTCAATTTTTACTAAATTTCATTAAGATCATTAGAAGAATACAAATGTACAGCATTACTGTTCCTGTTATCTGTTGTATGATAAGCCACATCAATATCAGTAGCATAAAAACCCGTCATTTTATTATGCTCACAAATTTGTGGGCCAGGAATTCAGGTGGGGCAAAGCAAGGGTGGCTTGTGCCTGCTCCTCGGTGACCTGGTCCTCACTTGGTTTGGGGCTAGAAGCTTCCTCATTGTCTTCTTTGATGACCACTTTGGAAATACTCTAAGTCTAGGCCTAACTAAGGTTGTTGACAGAGGTGCCAACTTGCTACTTCTGGATATACTTGGGTTTCTCATAACAGCAGTGTTCTTAAAGATGATTTCAGATGAATTTTTAAGGGAGTTTACTGTCTATAAGCTCTCACTGAAAAAGATTAACCTCAGTAAGAGAAATGACTCCTGGAGAAAGTTTTGTGTGCACCAGCAATGATGCACAAATAAGTCAATACAAACGGTAGTATATGTAATTTAACTATTAACATCAACCTGTGATGATAATTATCACAAAATTTTGCACTAAATAAAAATATGATAAGACTTCTTTATAAAAATGTCATGGAAGACAAAAGGGCCTCTATGTGTGGATACAATTTTAACAAAATATAATTCTTAAGTAACTTTTACTAGACAAGAGTACTTTAAGAAGTTTCTCCGTTAATGAAATATGTCAGTAGGAAAGTTTTACAACATATATTACTATGTTTAGTACTAAAGTTTACTTCCTTTCTGTCTCAGTTTGGGTATGTTTCTTTTTCTATCCACATTAATTTGACACTGTTAATGATGTTTATGTTTTTTCCAATTAATTGCATGTTGACATTTCCAAACTACCTACAATCAAAACATTTTAAATATGAGTTTTCTCTTTATTCATGAAATCAAAAGTATACTATATAAGAAAAAGGGAGGTAATACACATACAAATTGGGAAAGAAAGAAAGTGAAAAAGAAAGAGAGAGAGAGAGAGAGAAAGAAAGAAAAGAAAAAAGAGTATAAATCATGAGCTTCATTGACTCTAAAGGAAAACAATTTTAAGTTAAGAATTCAAAGATGAATTTAAAAGTGCAATGCTGCACCTCAAGAGTTAAAAAATAACTGGATGCTGGCCAGCTTCATATGTACCAAGGTTCAGCTTTGAGTCAGCTGAGTGGCCAGACAAGTTCAGGTCCTAAAATTGAATTAGGGTGATCCTTGATTGCTAACACCCACAAGAATTGGCAGAAAGAAAAGAAAATCCTCAATGGAGGAAAATAACATTAGGGTCAAATAATTTATACAAATTATCATGAAAAGTTCAGCCTAATTAAATAATAAATCTAATAAATCTTTAATAAAAGATAAAAGTTCTGCATAAAATAAAGGCACAAAAGGAAATAAGACATTCTGAAAGAGAATAAACAATGGCTACTAGAAATAAAAATGATTGAAAGGAAAGCCTTACAATGGAATTAAAGAACCAGATTAAACCACATACAGCATGACTACCACCATCACCAACAGCAATTAGCTAGCTGTGATTTTTTTGGAAATCTATTCACAAAATAAAATATACATCAACAGATGTAAAAAGGATATGTTTATTTCAGTAATAGGGAAAAAGATATGCAGTAAAATATGAATAAAATTCAATACCACTCATTTTAAATAAATCATTGTAAATGAGAAATAGTACCTGCAAAATAATAGTAATTCATAATAATAAAAACAACAGCAAAAAAGATGACTGCATTCATTGTTTTTAATGTCGCATTAAACTAGAAGAACTGGTTAATGGCGATAAACTAAGTGAAATAAATAAGATATTTAAGGATTTAAGGATTTAAAATTTAAAAATATTTTCAAAGGTAGCAAGCTGTTGGCTTAGGGAAACATAAGTAAATTTTAGATTCTAGAACATGAACTTGAAGTGACTAAATAAATAAGTTGATATCTTAAACTGGTAATATTTGTATATCCTTCAGGATTGTTCCACTAAAGTTATATTTTTCAAAATATTTACTTCACATAATTGTACATAAGTGATCACTTGTCTGTATTTCAGATGTATCTTAGCTAAAACTAGTGAATACCCTGACTTAGGTGGTTTTTGAAGCCTATACATTTGGAATTGTTTGACCTTTAATCTTTCATATATCTTAGCACAGAAGAAGAAATGTTGTGCGTTATTGCTTGAGAGTATGTACGTTTAAACCAAATTTGTATTTGCAACACAAATGGCACTATAGCAAATGAGTGAAAAAATGTTAATATATTACTAAAATTTTTCTTTCTTTTTCTGATCATCTTATACTAGTTCTTCAAAATCTCAATTTATGTTCACGACAGTGGGAATTTTTTAATGGCTACATGGTTTCCAATAAACTGTTGGAAGACATCAAAAATTCCACTTTTGTTTATTTATCAAAAGAAAACAAAAACACTAATTCAAAAAGATATATTCACCCCCATGTTCATTGCAATATATTTATAATAGCCAAGATATGGAGACAAACTAAGTGTTCATTGACCATAAGAAAATATGGTGTATACAGACACAATGAGATATTATTTGGCCATAAAAAAGGAAGAGAGTAGAATTCACTGTAATATTTCAAAATTAAACTACTTTCTAAGAATGAGTATTACACCAACAATAAATTATTTCTAACTCGCTAAAAGACTAGGTCCTAATTGTTCTCACCACCAAAGAGAAATGATAATTATGTGACAGGACAGAGGTGTTAGCTCATACTACGGTGGTGATCATATGACCATATAGAAACGTATCAAATCAATATGTGGTACACCATAAACATACACAATGATATATGTCAATTATATCTCAATAAAAAAAGAAGTTATAAAAAAAAAAGAAGAATTAGTATTACACCAAGCAGGTAAGTTAAAAACCACTGTTAACAAAGAAATGAACTTTCTACAGTTGGAAGTTCAAAATTATACTCTTCAGTACCTCATGGGTCAAAGATCACAATGAAAATTAAAATGCTTAGAATTGAATTTTGTTTAAAAAAAAAGCTATATATTAAAAATGTGTATGAAACAGAGTCAACCAAATAGAATAGAAATTGTAGAATTTAAAGTTGACCCAATGTTGTCACATACAACTGTGAATGCTCTGCCCAGCATAAAGCTAACAGGCTGAGGAGGCAAACAGGGCTGAAATACAGTCATTCTCTGCTAGCCACAACTTGGCCTTATTCGTGACTAGAGGAAAGATGTCTTTTTTATTTTTTGCAAAGGCCCTATTTAGGCTGATCAATAGTTACCAAACTGCAAGAAAGTGAATAGGATAACTGTTCATACTAGAACTTAGAAATAAAAAAATCTATAATTAAAAATGCACAATACATTGAGCTGACTTAGAAGAAATGGATACAAATGAGCAATTATTCTGTGTTTATGAAAAATAAATCCTAATTGTATGCAAATGATAACTTGTCAACTTTTGTATCTAGTAACTAAAGCTTATATAAAACTGTACTGTAAGTAAAATATAATTTGATTTTAGTAGGTATTATTTTGGTCAAGTAACTGTACCTAACTTAATCTCAGTTTCCTCATCTACAAAAAAATAACTCTTAATTATATGATCTTAAAGGACAATTTTAATTTTAAAATTCTGTGACTTGCTTTTCTTTTGAAAAGGAAAGGTACTTGAAGTCAAACTTCTCTACCTAAACTCAAAAATATTCCTTCTGAGATATTTCAAAATCCAGTATCACATGTCACATGAGAAATGTCCAATGTCTCACATCTCCAATGTCATATGAGAAAATTGTTTCTTATGGCCCCTGTGTGTCTTTATCCAGAAGACCTAATTGCTTTCCTTTGCAACTTCAAATACTAATTGATTTTAGTTAAATATCTCATAAATATCAGTGGAAAGCTGATATAATACACATATTGTAGAAGAGATATTAATATCTTAAACACATAAAGTAAAAAAGTTCTAAAATACTTTATTTAAAAAATTTTTTTGTGTTTTACTTATTTTTGAGAGAGAGACAGAGTGCAGGCAGGGGAGGGGCAGAGAGAGGGAGGCACCAAATCTGAGCAGGCTCCAGACTCTGAGGTATCAGAACAGAGCTCGATGTGGAGGTTGAAGAAATGATCTGGGAGATCATGACCTGAGCCAAAGTCAGACCCTTAACCAACTGAGCCACCCAGGTGCCCTAACACTTTATTTTTTTAAGTTTATTTCTTTATTTTTGAGAAAGAGAGAGAGCACGAGCAAGGGAAGGACAGAGAGAGGGGAAAGAGAGTATCCCAAGCAGGCTCCACGCTGTCAGTGCAGAGTCCAATGCAAGGCTTGAACTCACAAAGCATGAGATCATGACCTGAGCCTAAATCAAGAGTCAGACACTTAACCGACTGAGCCACTCAGATGGCCCTAAATATTTTAAATGCATAATATTATAGCACAATATTTCCCAATGTGGTATGCATACTACAGTTTACAATTTTTATTCTATAATTGTTTATGTATTTAAAAAAATATATATGGTACTATATATATATTATCAATGTTAACACACTGATAATTTTATAGAAATCACACACTCTTAGGATGATTCTGTGTAAAGAAATATAATTAACTTAAAATAAAATTAGAGACTTCTGGTCCAGAGAAGATGGCACAGATTTGTTTCTCTCTGCTATACCCCACTAAGTACAACTCCAACTCCTGGAAATAACACAAGAAGCAACCAAATGAGAACTCTGAGAAATGAAAGGAAGAAGATGGTCTAATTAGGGATTCTAGAACTGGAGAGAAAAATGGTAATGTCTCTTGACTTCCAACAAAGCAACTAAAGGCATTTCAGGTATGCAAATTTTCCTCCAGATTAAACTGGAATTTCTCCACAACCAACAAATGGCACCAGCAAGGGGAAATCAATCAAGAAGTTTTACAGACAATAAGCAGCTGGAAGTAGTCTTCTTCCTTACTGTTGATGGTGAGACTACTTTCACCTACCTAGCTGAGAATCACCCATAAGGCCAAGAACAGGGCAATCACAAGTGGAGTGAGAATGATGCCGATGCCCAGACAAGTCAGATGTTGGAATTATCTGACAAAGCTTTGGTCATCACAAAAATAATTTCAACAAAGGGCACCTGGGTGGCTCAGTCAGTTGAGCATCTGACTTCAGCTTAGGTCATGATCCCACGGTTCATGAGTTGGAGCCTCATGTCCAGCTCTGTGCTGACAGCTCAGGGACTGGAGCCTGCTTCAGATTCTGTGTCTCCCTCTCTCTCTGCCCCTTCCCCGCTTATGCTCTGTCTCTGTCTCTCTCTGTCTCTCAAAAATAAATAAACATTAAAAAAAAGTTTAAAAAATAATTTCAACAGCATTCTCTTGCAACAAACAAAAAAGAGAAAATCTCAGCGAAGAAATAATAGAAGCTATAAGAAATAATTATATTGAAATTTTAGAACTGAAAAATATAATAACTATAATATGAAACTTCTTAGTGAGTTTACTATTCGAATACAGATGATAGAGGATAGGATCAGTGAATTTGAGGAGAGATGAATAGGATTTAACAATCTGAAAAACAGAAAGGAAAATAAGTTGAAAAAAATAGAGTGAACAGAACCTGTAGAACCTGTGGCACTATAACTAAAGATCCAATATTAGTTTCCCTAAAGTCTCAAAAAGAGAGAAACAAAAGATGGGGCTTCTGGGTGGCTCAGTGGTGAAGGCTCTGGTTCTTGATTTCAGGTTAGACCATGATCTCACAGTTTGTGGGTTCAAGCCACGTGTCTGGCTCTGTGCTGACAGCATGAAGCCTGCTTGGAACTCTCTTTCCTCAAGTCCCTCCTCTCCCAACCGCCCGCTGGGATCTCTCTCTCTCTCTCTCTCTCTCAAAATAAATAAGTAAACACTTTAAAAAAGAATATTTAAATAAAATGAAGGTTGAAATCTTCCCAGGTTCAGGAAAAATTTGTCAAAAGATACAACTTACAGAGTCAAGGAGCTGAGTAAAATCTGAATAAGATAAATCTAAACAAAGCTATACAAAGACACATCATAATTAAACTTCTAAAAACTGAAGGCAAAGAAATGATCACAAAACAACAAAGAAAATGTTGTACCCAGGAGACTACGATAAATCACAAACATATATTACAATGTTCAGAGCAACCACTAAGAAAATTATACAAAATTATAAAATCAAGAACACTGTAAATAAATCACAATAAAATCTTGAAAATAATCAAGTTACACAGGAAGTCACATGTCTTTTAACAGGTGAATAGTTAAATAAACTGTAATATATCCAAACCATGGAATACCATTCAGCAGTAAAGAAGAATGAATTATTGGTACATGCATCCTCCTGGATGAACTTTCAGAGAAATAGCTTGAGTATATAAAAGCCAACTGTAAAAGGTACCATATGATTCCATTTATATAACATTTTTAAAATAACAAAATTATAAGGATGGAGAACATATTAGTGGTTGGCAAGGTTTAGAAGCCCAGTGAAGATAAAGGTGGTTATAAAAAGGAAGTACAAAGGATTTTTGTAATGATGGAAATGTTCTGTCTCGACTGTGGTGGTGGATACAAAAATTCATATGTGTGATTAAATTACACAGAACTAAGTACATCTACACATACACACAAGTAAGAGCAAGGAAATCTGAGTAAAACTGATGGATTGCTACAACATTAATATCCTGGTTGTGATATTATACTATAGTTTTGTAATATGGTCCTCTTAGGGGAACACATGGTAAAGGTACATAGGATCTCTGTATTATTTCTTACAAAGGCATGTGAATTTAAAATAATTTCAAAATAAAAAGTTGAGTTAACAAAATCCAATCAGAAAAATGAGTAAGCTTAAAAAAATGAGTAAATTGCAGAACAGGAGGTATTTCACTTTAGGGAATACCCTGAAGGCAGCATGTGACTAAAATCTAGATCCTTGGGGTGGACAGTGGTCAAGGATGTGAAATCTGGAATCTTCTAAATGTGGAATCCTCCAGATTGGGCTAAAATGCCAAGCATCTTTTTTCTAGGGCCAGCCTGTGCTCAGTTCCCAAGTGGACGAGATGGGAATGGGAAAGCCTCCTCATCCAAGTAATATCAAGTACATTGATGTAATAGTAACAGAAGAGGAGTTAGTGATCCTAGGCAGGCAGAACACCAGACATCTTCTACATGTAGAGAAGTTCAATATAGGCACTTTTCCTTCCCTAACCACCCAAAAAGGATATGGGATGTCAATGTCAATCTTTACTTTATTCCAACCTTGCATATGAGGGGATGCTCCCACAATGGATCATTACAGTCTTCAGTCATGATTCTTTGGAAGAAGAAACCTTTCAGACATGGCCACCACCACGTTGAAAGGGACTTGAACCAGAGGAGAATGAACCATAATTCATGGATTGGAACATGAACCTGAGATTTGTATAACTTCTAGGATTCTGATCTGGTCACTATTAATTTCAGCCATACTAAATGGAAATGTTAACAGAAGGCAGTGTAGTAATGGTCTTTCTGGAAGGAAACAGTAAATCAGAAAATTACTTTTGCTTTGTGTTCTAATATATCAGTTATGCTTGTAGCTGTCTGTGGGTTATGCTTTCCAAAGCCTGAATATAATATAGAAATATTTTCAAAAAATTGTCTGAAATAGTTTTTAGTCTGTTAAAACATATGAGATTCAACCTCATTACATTAAATTCCACACTGAAAAATCTGTCAATTTGCAAAGAGAGTGCTTAGCAATAAAAAAAAAAAAAACCACCTATGAGTCATAACTTTTGTTTGGTGAGTAGAAAATATTCATACTATGACTTTTTGTGATTACTACAAAAATTATGGATCATATCAAAAGGTGTCTAATGGTAACTTCTGGTAAGATTGCAATTCGATATTTTAACTAATTATTTAAAAGAATATATTTCAGCTTATAAAGCAAATCAGACAGAGCAACTGCTCATTATTGGAAAATTAACACCTTGAAAAAAAATGTTGGCCATTAACTACAGAGTACTAAATCCATGATATTATTTTCCTTACTAAAATTAAGTATAAATAATTAAGTATGCTGAAGAGAATTTTCACCTGATGAAAGTATCACTTTACAAACTTATTCTTGACTTCACTCACTTTTAATTTTCTAAGTGAATAAGTATGGTTGTTAGCTCATTCTGCCAAACAAAAAATTCTGGTTAAGAATCTAAAAAATGGATTATATTTATGTTTTTAAAGTTTCTTTGTTTATTTTAAAGGAAAGAGAGAACAAGCGGAAGAGGAGCAGAAAGAATGGGAGGGAGGGAATTCCAAGCAGGCTCTGTATTGTCCCCACAGAGCATGATGTGGGCTCTATCCCACAAACCATGAGATCATTACCTGAGCCGAAATCAATAGTCAGTCACTTAACCAACTGAGCCACCTTGCTGCCCCAAGAAAATATATTTTAATACATGCTTTCCATTACTTTATGGTTGTGAAAGAAGACCTTTCATATTATTTTGATTATTCTGTGTGATGAAAAAAATAGTGCTTGCAAGTACAAAAAAGCAAATAAATGATTTGATACTCATTTAAGCTCTACAATATAAAGAGTAATATAGTTAAAAGCATGTATTTTGGAATTAGACAAATCTAGAGTAGAAATTTTGTTTGGCTTTTGATTATTTGTGACTTTGGGAAATTTACTCAAATTCCCTGGGACTCATTTCCTCACTTAACTTAGGTGATATATGACCTATACCATACAATTCTTGCACAGATTAAATAGTATGTCAATAAAGTATTTAAAGTATTTGCCGCAACATCTAGCTTACTGTGCTAAATAAAATGATGGAAACAATGGTGGTGAAGGTTGGTTGTAGTTACATCCAAAAACCCCAATTGCTTGGATGCACAGCTTCAATTATTTTTAAGTTTATTTACTTATTTTGAGAGAGACAGAAAGAGTGAGTTGGGGAAGAGCAGAGAAAAAGTGATAGAGATAATCCCAACAGGCTCCACTCTGTCAGTATGGAGCCCAATGCAGGGATCGAACTCACAAATTTCAAGATCATGATTTAAGCCAAAATCAAAAGTAGGATGCTTAACCAACTGAGCCACCCAGGGGCTTCCGCAGCTTCAATTATTAATTGAATTTAGCTAAGTAACCCATAAATAGCAGTCAAGGGCAAAACACATTTTAAAGAAAATGTTAATTGGCAATGAGAAAGAATGAAATCTGGCCATGTGTAGCAACATGGATGGAACTGGAGGGTGTTATGCTGAGTGAAATAAGTCAGGCAGAGAAGGACAGATACCATATGTTTGCACTCATATGTGTAACAGGAGAAACTTAACAGAGGACCATGGGGGAGGGGAAGGGGAAAAATACTTGAGGAGAAGGAGGAAGGCAAACCATGGGAGACTCCTGAATGCTGAGAACAAACTGAGAGCTGATGGGAGTGGAGCAGAGGGGAAGTGGGGTGATGGGCATGGAGGAGGACACTGGGTTGGGACCAGCTGGGACGAGCACTGGTTGTTATATGGAAAATAACTTGACAATAAACTATAAAAGAAAAAAAATAAATAATAAAGAAAATGTTTATCTTCAAAAAGTGTAAAAGATTAAAAAGTTTAAAATATTCTAAATGTATTACATCGTAGCGCAATGTTTACTGAAGGAGAGTATGACATATTCTGTGCTTTCATAGGGAAACATTTCTAAATTAATATAGTTTATGTATTTTAATTATCTCTAGTTATATATGGCTTATTACATTAATAATTTTATGTAAATCACTAAGGCTTTAATTTTGAGTGTGAGACTAAAGAATCTGAGAAAACCTAAAATCAAATCTGAGAAAAATGTTAAGTAAGTTACAATAGAGATTGTATTTACTGAATATAAGAAATTCATTCACTTTAATATTTATCTTCTTTTTTTATATAAAATGTAAAAAATATTATGACAAGGTTCTTGGCAGCCTGATCCTTTACCAAGTAATCGCCCCTTTGGTGAGGAACATGAGAAATTTGAGAGTCAGAGTGTGGGGGATGATGAGCCCAAACTTGTACAGAAGAAAGGACAAGACCTTCTCTCTACTTCTGTGTAAAGACAAGTGGTGCCTTTTTATAAGTATGATGGTCCTCTCTCAGAACTGCACTTTAAGGCTGAAGAATTACAGTATGTCAATAGCAGATCATTCGTCCAAGCCAGCCCTAAGCAAAATTGTGAAATAGATCAAGTTATCTTTGCCACTTCCCCTCCTTCCTAATAATTCCACTCTCTACCTGAGGCATATTTCTTTCTAGTCCCAGTAGCACAGGCTCTCTTTACTGTCACTAATTGAGAAAGTAAGACAATTCCCCTTAAAATGTCAAGTGTTCAATAGTAACCTCTCCCAAGAGTATTATAAAGATTCTTGCTGACCAAAAGAATCTTCAAATCCCAAAGAAAAACATTTCCAGAAGTGCAAGTTAGCATTATCACAAGTGCTTATGTATATATTTTTGGGCAAAAGAACTTTCTTAGCATCACTTATATCTTACAATATAGATACTATATCCTGATAAAGCCAAGAAGCCAAGTCTAATACTATCTTTTTGTTTTCATGTATTTAACCTACTTTTCATCCTAAGCAGACCCCCCCGACACACACAGTTCTATGAAAGAAAACAGAATAATAGTCTCATATCTAGAAAAGAAATACCCTATAAATGTCACTTGCTCTACAAGACCAAAAGATACCTCTGTACTATATCTGAAATAATGCAATGTAGATTTGTTTTCCTGGGACTATTCTGGTAATCAAAGAAGAAAACATCTCAAGAACTACCTTGGGGAATAGAGTGATAGTCCAAAATTTGGACATAAAAGTTATCATCTTTATCCCTAACCTGAATTTAGATTTTCCATCAAAGCATCTCCTCTGAGTGCTTTACCTTTTGCCCACAACACCACATAATCTTACTTATTCTCAGAAGAAAATAAACAAAAACTGTTTGATTTAGTGCCCCTGGTTGTTTGTTTACTCCTTATTTTCACTCCTATCTTTTTTTTTTTAATATTTTTATTTATTTCTAGGAGAGAGAGAGACACACAGCGTGAGCAGGGGAGGGTCAGAGAGAGAGGGAGTCACAGACTGAAACAGGCTCCAGGCTCTGAGCCGGCAGTCAGCACAGAGTCCGACGTGGGGCTCGAACCCACGAACCGTGAGATCAGGACCTAAGCGAAAGTCGGACGCTTAACCGACTAAGCCACCCAGGCGCCCCACTCCTATCTTCAAAGAAGGCGTTCATAGTTATTACTGCCAATCTCAACATACTATTCTGAAGAACATCTTCTACTACCACACTTCCTATTTGTTAAAAATAAAAATTTAATTCCAGAGATTCCTGGGAGTGGGACACTTGAACTATTGGTAGGGTCACTTGAAAAATGTGCTGTAGGAACAAGGAAAATCTGGAAATAGACCAATTTACACAGAAACAAAATGCCCAGAATTTAAACACTTCAATCTCAGTTCGTATTAATGAATACACTGTACCTTTTTGCCAGAATTAAAAGAAAATCATCTGTAAATCATTCAGAGACCCTACTTTTTCACATGCAGTCACTAGCAATCAATAAAATATATCAGGAAAATCAATTTAAGAAAAGCAGAGAAGACTGAACACAGAACAGGGACCACAAGCAATAAATAAGTACTTACAGTCATCAGACACAAACTTGAAAATGAATGTGATTAACATAGTTAAGTAACTAGAGAATAAAATGGAAATGTCATCAGAAACCTGGAAACTATTAAAAAAAAAGATGCAATAAATTCTAAAACAAGAAAAATACAATAACAGAAATTAAGGATTCAGCAGATGTATTTAACAGCTTGCTAGGCATGGAACACAAAATGAAAATATAGGTCAACAGACAATATCCAAACAGAAGCATGAAGAGGAAACGATGAAAATATGTGTAAAATAGTCTATAAATCTTGGGATTTCAGGAAAATGTCTAAAACAGATATTAATAAGTTGTAGAAAGAGACAGAATAGGGCATATAATGGAACAGTATTTTTGTTAAAAAGAGAGTCTATACTTAAAAGAATCTGAGTAAAACTGCTTGAAGCCAAAAGCAAAGAAAGAAACCTTCAAAGTAGTCTGAGAATTATTGAATTATTTTCAATAGAAATAATAAGAATAGAAGTTGACTTCTTAACAGAAATAAGAGAAGCCAGAAAACAATAGATGATATCTTTAGAGTATTGAGAGAAAATAACTACAAACCTAGAATTCTACCAACACACACACGTGCGCGCGCGTGCACACACACACACACACACACACACTCACTCACTACACACAATCACTCACACACAGTTGAGGGAATTTGGTATCTGTTTGGAGGTAGATGTTGATGACGAACTGTGGCTGTCTCTAACAGGTTTCCCACTTCAATTTTCTAGCGGATGTTGAGAACTTTTCTTTAAGTAGAAAGGAGAAAGAGTTTTTGACACTAAGGCATATAAATAGATATATATGTTTGGGAAAAGAGATCTAAGATATATCTTGTAATTATCCATATGCATACAGCAACTGAAGTTAAAAGACTTGATAGAAAATGTGTAAAGTAGAAGATAACAGGGTCGGGACACCTGGGTGGCTCAGTAGATGGGTGTCTGACTCTTGATCTCAGCTCAGGTCTCCATCTCAAGAGTTGCGAGTTCAAGTGCCGTGTTGGGCTCCACACTGGACATGGAGCCTACTTAAAAAAATAATAATAACAGGGTCTAGAAACACTTAAATGGTAGGAGAAGTTTAAAATAGTCTGAACGGAGTAGGTAGAGAGGAGGTCACTGGTTGGCACAGTAGATTAATTTGAGAAGCAAGGTAGGACTGTGTGAGTCAAGGTTCTCCAGAGAAACAGAACTAATAGAATGTGTGGGTGTGTATATCCATATGCATATCTCTACATCTATCTGTCTATCTATCATCTGTCTAAAGAGATTTATTTTAAGGAATTGGTTCATACAACCATGGAGGCAGTCACTTCCAAAATCTGCAGGGTAGGCAGGCAGGCTGGAAACCCAGGGAAGAGTTGGAGTTTGAGTCTGAAGGCAGTCTGCTGGCAGAGTTCCCGTTTTGGGTTTGTTTGTTTGTTTCTTCAATAGGAGGTTAATCTTTTTTTTTTTTTTTTT
>NW_027527393.1:336987-455849 GCF_008692635.1 Crocuta crocuta | reverse complement strand
GTACATCTATGTTCTGGAGGGTAATCTGTTTTACTCAAAGTCTACTATTCAAATGTTAGTCTGATCAAAAGAAAAAAAAAAAAACCAAAAAACAAAAACCAGCCTTTACAGAAATATCTAGAATAATGCTTGATCAAATATCTGGGTTCCGTGGCTTAGCCAAATTGACAAATAAAATTAATTGTCACAGGGACCAAAGTCAGAATGTCTTGGTTTGAGAAGCATTAGGGAAGTGGAAGAGGAAGTTTTAACTATTCTTTCAGAAAGTTTGGCTGTGAAAGGAAGGGAAAGCAAGAAGGAACAATAGGATTATAAGGCAATTGTGTATAAAAGTAGTACGTCGCTTACAACTGGAGAAACCTGGCATTTGTATATTCTGGAGAGAATATTCAGTAAAGAGAAAGATTCATGATAAAGGATAAGGGGTATGTGTTTGGCAGCCAGATCCCTGAGGCAGGAATGAGACCCTGAGACTGGTATAAAAAGTGTTAGTCCACTTTTGAACAGAAAATCAGCACACTTTTTCATAGCTCAGATACACAGTTTTAATGTTTTAAATGTAAAATATATTTAAGCAGTGATTTGTGTTGGTTTTGTAATATGCTAACTTTGTTAGTTATATAAGAAGTTCAGTGATGATCTGATAGAAAGAAAAAGAAGAAAACACAGAATTTTATGATTATTGTAATACAGGTAGGAAGAGTGTTCAATCAGAATTACATTGTGAAGGTCAGGGAAAGGTTCTTGCAGGAAGCATTTTAGATATTCTTAAAAACATTCTTAGAAGTTATCTCAGCAGAGGTAGGAGAATGGAAGATATGGGAAGAATATATATATTCATCAGGATAATGATAACTTTTGAGTCTGGGAAGGAGTTTTGATTAGCTATATTACAAGGAAAACTAGTACTATCAAAATAGCAATGTTATTTTAAATTGTTTTCAGATGTAAAGACAGTTAGCTCATGTATTTGTTATGACTTTAAAAATAAAGCTCAAAATTTACTTCAGTATAAATTTAAGCACTATATTTCTAACACTACATTTAAAAACTTTTAAATGAAATTTTGTTCAATAATTACTTTTGAGCCTTTATAATGGATCTAGAAAAGATGGTAGTCAAAATATGTTTTATATAATGCAAAAAGCCCCATACCAAACTGACACAGTCATAGACCTTAAGAAACTTATATACGATTGAAAACACAAAGCTTACACACATTACATGTGATTGTAGTAAGTCAAAATACATATTGATAACCTTTACAAAAGTTATAAAAAATTCTTAAATTTTATCATTTTCCTTAAGTATCTGTCACCTATGAGGAGAGGAAAGACAAATTTATAAATAATTTTAACAGCTGGTAGAGGAAGATAAGAGCAGGAAAGAGGTACTAACAGAGCTCTATGGCACTCAAGAGAAGGAGAAATTACTTTTAAGAGTGGAACGAAGGGGGTTTTTGAGGGAAAGTGCCATTTGAGATGAACTTCAAGGACTGAGTAGAATATCAAAGTGTGTACGCTGTGGCAAATGAGGAAGGAATTCCATCATTCTGCCTAGTACAAGATAAGTGAAAGCAGGAAGTCACAGAAACATGGACCAAAAAGTTAAGACAGAATTGCTCAGTGTCTGAAATTTAGAATCTGTATGAAGGAATAGTTAAAACTAAAACTGGAAATATTTGAACCTATATTGTCAATAATATAAATACCAAAAAGAGAAACTTTTCCTTAATTTGGCAATGAGTTACTTTCAAATAATTTTTATGCAGGCAAAGGTGAATTTGAATAAGAAAAGATAGGAGTTTATGACTGGTTAGGGGAATCTTTACACAGGAGAGAATTTGGTCCTAATTTAGTGTGTTGGAAAGGAAAATGGGAATTTAATTTCATAAGCAACTCATAATTTCTTTTTTTGGAGGACTGACATAAAACCAACATTTTATTTGGCTAAGAAAGGAAAAGTATTTTCTGGGGGCACTTGGCTGGTTTAGTCGGTAGAGCATGTTCTCAGGGTTGTGAGTTGATCTCAGGGTCGTGAGTTGAAGTCCCACATTGGGTGTAAAGCCTACTTAAAAAAATAAATAAATAAAAGTATGCTCATGACCTACTCTGCAGTTAATATTGTCCAGACAGTGGTACTTAACAGACCCATACTGGCTGGTTGGGCCATCAGTCAAAACCAACCTTGAGACCATTGACTCAATTCATAAATACATATTAATGCACCTACCACGTACACCATACTCTTCTAGATCCTGGAATATTGCAATAAACAAAACAGAATCACTGCTCTTATAGAGCTTATCTTTTAGCGGAGAGACTGATAATGATAGACAATGAGAGACTGATAAATGAGAAACAAATATAAATAAACTATGAATAAAAGTAAAAGCGTTGGACTTTATTCTGAGGTAGATAAGAAGTCCTTGAATGCCTCTAACTTTGTTTTAATAGAATCACTGTAGCCGATGTTTAGAATTTTCATCTATTTTAGCAGAAAAGAGATGAACTGATGCAGGTTAGATATTCTGTGTGAGAGGTAAGGGTAATGCAGACTGGAGACATAACACTGGAACTGAGGAGAAATTCCAGACATTTTCTAAAGCAGAGTTGACAAGGTCCACTGATGGGTTGGGAATGAGAATGAAGGTAGACACTTTAAGCCAGATAACTCTTTGTTGTGGGTGACTGTCTCAAGCATTGTGGATACCAGCAGCATACATACATCCCTTAGTTGGAACATCCAAACATGTCCCTAGACTTTGCCAAATGTCCTCTTGGGGACAAATGACCTCCATTTGAGAACAACTGTGTTAAAATAAAGAAAGAATAGATTCAAAAGGGAATTATCAAAACTTTGTTTTAAAGTACACTAATTTGGGATAATTCTTATATTATCTAAAGGAGATATCCGAGTTGGAATTTGGAGGCACAAATATGTAATATAGGAGAAAAGTCAGGGCTGAAGATGCAAATGTGAAAGCCATCAGCATATAAATGAGATTAAGTTCCTGAGAAGGAAAGAGAGTCTTTGCAGCTACAGAAAATGCCCAAGAGACAAACCTGAAACGTGCCATGTGTTGCTGTGGGGAAGATGATTCAGACCCAGGTAAAATAATTGAAAGTAGTAAGAATGGTATTCCAGAAGACAAGACAAGACCATGCTTAAAAACAGAAAGAAAGACAACTTCAAATGTTGCTGAAAATTCCAGAAAGATAAAGACTGGAATTGGGATTTATTGCTGTGAAGGTTATTGATGACCTTAGGAAGAGCAGTTTTGTACAGAGGTTGGCATAAAACTGGCATAAGATCAAGAGATAATGGAGGTAAAGAAGTGGCACCCACTAAAACAAAGAACACTTTAACAGAAATTTATAGGTTTGCTATAGAAGAAAGCAAAGAACTTGGCAGTACCTGGAAGAAAATGTGAGGCCAGGAGGGCGTTTTGCTTTTTGTTGTTGTTGTTTGTTTAAAAAATGGGAACACTGTAGCATATATGTTTGCTATGTTAATGATCCAGTAACAAGGAAAAGATGATGAAGCCAGAAGAAGGGAGAATGGCTGGAGTGAAGTCATTGAGTAGGGCGACAGATGCCAGGATCTCTATCACAGACATGGATGGCCTAATTCAAGGACACCAGAGAATGAGTAAATGCCAGATTTTCAAGACATTGGAGCAGAAGTGAGGTCCAGCAGGCCACTACAAAGGAATGACTTCAGAGACTTATTTGGTTCCCAAATAGTTAGCATCCAAAGGTATTGTTAAAGCAATCAAAGATATTTTTCAGAGCACAGTGTGAGTAAAGCATGGGCCACTGTAGATACACCTTCTTACACTGACTAAGGGATAAATTGGGACATGTTTGCTGAAGTGAGGACAGATACAATTATTCCCTGGGCAATATCATTCACTTAACAAAAGTTCGGTTACCACTTACATGCAAAAATCATTCTCTACTTGCATATGTAAATTTGTAAATACATTTACTAGGCAAAATAAAGTCCCCTTTTGTAAAACTCTGCATCTCTTAATTCCAAATCCGCCCTATTTTATGTACTCAAAATTATTTTTCATGGCCTAGTTCAAGTGCAATACTCCCATGTGATAAAAATTGAATTGTCATGATCCTGAGAAAAATAAGAAATTTATTTTGCTCTATTTTGCAGCCAGAGGTTTTTTTTTTGCTTACATCCACACTTAAAATTTTATTTTTAAAAAATACACCAGATAGCAATGTAACAATGATTATGAAGATATGTCTTATAAAATGACTTATAAAATAATCTTGCATGTTTTGTGATAACACAAATGGAGGAACTGGAGAAGTAACTTGCTCTTTTAGGTTTTAACTGCTTCTACAGATAGAAGGAGATATCAGCCTTGATGATTTAATACATGTAGAAGGAAGTACTTACCAAATGTATATTGTTAATTTTGTTGCATGGTTTGGCTTCATTTGACTGTATTTCTCCCCTAAGAATAATTCACTGAAATCATGTCCTACAACCAGGAACAATTCAGATTATAAAATCTTATAATGCACTTGCATGTAATCGCAAAGTAAAATTTCTTTATACTTTTGAACCTTTAGCATATATGCAATGTATAACCTATCTGTTTCAGTCCTACTCTTGAATTCATTTGGTGTATTCTTTACTAAAGGTCTGCAATATAATATTAATTGGATCAAATTCCCTTAAGCACATTTTTGTCTCCTTCTGATGTACAAAAAAATAAAATGGCTTTCATTGTAGACAAAATAGAAGCTTAAAAATGAAATAAGGAAAATAATATTGGAAATGTATTAAATGCTGGAGTGATCTTTCTGCAAGGTTGCTTATTGTGGCTTCTTTTTTCTTTGATACTGTAGTTTTATTTTATCATTTTAACCAAAGCCTTCATTGTCTTAAAGGAGGACATGGTTTTCTATTTTAGATCTCCATTTTATCAGCCTTTAAAAATAAATTATAAGCTATCTATAATTGTCTGCTTATAAATAATGCTTATAACTATTCTTAGAAAAAGAATAATCCCAAAATCCAGAATTTAACTCATCCACCATGCAAAATAAGAATTTCCCTTCCTGGGGCAGCTGGGTGACTCAGTCGGTTAAGCATCCGACTTTGGCTCAGGTCATGATCTCCCCATTAGGGAGTTTAAGCGAACCCTGTATGGGGCTCTGTGCTGACAGCTCAGAGCCTGGAACCTGTTTCAGGTTCGGTGTCTCCCTCTCTCTCTGTCCCTCCCCTGCTTACACTCTTTCTCTCGCTCTCAAATATAAATAAACATTAAAAAATTATTTAAAATTTTAAAAGAATTTCCCTTCCTGTTAACATTCACGGCATAAAGCACTTAGAAACATTTTGGGTTTCAATTCCTTTAAAAATATTTTTTGGTTATGGGGAATATCTTCTCCATACTTCATGTATGGGAGGCTAAGAATAGACTTTGTAAACAACATCTTTTTTTTTTTTATTTGAGACAGAGTGAGAAAGAAAGAGACAGAGTGCAAGCAGGGGAGAGAGGCAGAGATAGAGAAAAAGAATCTTGTCTGTGTGGAGACTAGCGTGGGCTCTATCCTCCGACCCTGGTATCACGATCTGAGCCAAAATCAAGAGTTGACGCTCAACTGACTGNTTTTTTTTTTTTATTTGAGACAGAGTGAGAAAGAAAGAGACAGAGTGCAAGCAGGGGAGAGAGGCAGAGATAGAGAAAAAGAATCTTGTCTGTGTGGAGACTAGCGTGGGTCTATCCTCCGACCCTGGTATCACAATCTGAGCCAAAATCAAGAGTTGACGCTCAACTGACTAAGCCACCCAGGTATCCTCTCACTTGTCTTTGGCAAATACCTTTTCCTGCTCTCTAGTCTCTCTGCCAAGGCCCATGAAATGTACTTTTGCACTTCTCTTCCCTTAATCAAAACATACATATGAAAATATACATATGTGTATATATACACGTATATAAATATACATGCATATACATACATATATTATTCACATATATGTCTTCTATGTATGTATACTAAAATATATAGCCTTTATATATAACATTTTGATCAAGTTCATCTACCATTATAAATATAGAAATGCATAAAACTATATGGTACTCACATACATGAGGCCATCCCTAAAAAAAGAAACCATCTAATAATGAATAGGCCCTGTGCTAAGCAATTTGTATTTGTTATTTTGGTTAGTCCTCACAACTGTACTTATGAATAATGCCATTTTACAAATGGTGAAATGAAGGTTCAGAACTGTTAAATAATTTGTCAAAGATCAGGCTGCACTGTTGGGGAGTCAAAATCTTAACCCAGGTCTACCTTGCTGAGAGAGTTCACAGGACTTCCATTTATTAATCCATTTGACAAATATGTATCGATAATGTATTATGTGCCATACACTGTGCTAGTGCATGAATGAGACAGACATAATCCAGGTTCTCGTGTACTTACAGTCTAAAGGGGTCAAATGTGTTTTTTTTAAATAATAGTACAATCACTTAAGGCTAAACCTGCAAAGTAAATGCACAAGGAAAATTTTTTCCTGCAAATGTATTTATTTGTTCTGCATAGTATTTGTTTGCAGAGTGTCTTTATTATTTGCATTAATTAGTAATATTTACAAATCAGTAGATTTCATACTCAGGCATACATACACACATCACATACATAAATCTGGATTTTTGGCTGATCTGAAAAAATCAGATGTGACTCACTGGGCTAGAATTGCCTTCAAGGCAATGACTGGCTACAGCTGAGGAGGCATGTGTCTTTTAGTGGCAAGAGGTTCTCTAATTCATTGCGCACTCTACCTCTTCTTATCACTTCCTTCATTATTAAAACCTGCCAGCTACTGTAGGCATTTGAGCTTATAATCCTTGATTTTGTCAGAATTTTGGTGAGTGTTTGGATAAGGAAAGGATGCCCAAATGAAATTTCATATCCCCATGAAGTAGGCAGAATTCTAAGATGACCTCCAAAGAGTTACACCCTTGGAAATCTCTTCTCTTGAATGCGAGTAGAACTTGTGAAAGAATAGGATGCTACTCCCTTAATTAGCTTAAGCTATATGGCAAATGTAAAGAGATTTTATAGATACAATTTAAGCCCTGAATCAGTTGACCTTAATTAAATGGGAGTTTTTTCTGGGTGGGCCTATACGAATTAGGTCAGCATTTTCAGAGAGAGTCCAAGTTTCAGAGACTCGAAGCAGCAAAGACACTCTCCTGCTCACCTTGAAGAAGCAAACTGTCATACTGTGGGGTGAGCAATGCAGCAGGAAACAGCAGGCAACTTATAGGAACTGAGGGTCTAAGTCCTATGGCTATCAGAAACTGAATTTGGCCAACAAACAGTGAGCTTGGAAGTGCATTTGAACCTTGGATGAAATTGTATTCCAGGCTTAAACATTCACTACAACCTTGTGAGATCCTAAACAGAGGACTCAGCTAAATGGTGCCCAGACTCTTGACCCTTGGAAACCGTGTGTCATAAACTGCTCAATTTATGGCAATTTGCTGCACAGTGATAGGAAATTCATAGATATTTTCTAAGTACACAGATTAAGAGCATTGGCAATGAGAAGAAGCAGTTTATGCAAAGGCTCTATGGTAAAGATATGGGGGGGCTGGAGTAAAGGTGTGTGTATGTGTTGGGAAGGGTGGACAGGAGCTGCTGGGGAACAGAACATGCAGGGACTCATGGCCAACATTTTATGTCTAATCTCAACACTTTAAAAGACTTCTTTGGAAAGGTTTTAATTTACAGATCGGTATACTCACTTTTGTACTTCAAAAGAATAAGTTAAATACAGGAACTAATTAAAAAGTTATTGAAGCAGACCATGTAGCTAGGATTAAGAAAGAGAATATAGAAAGGTGAATGGATCTGAGAATTATCTAGGAGACAAAATCATTATGACTTGGTGATTGGATGCATGAGTGTTACAGAATGAGATCTAAGAGCTAAAATCTAGGTACCTCTGTTTCTAACTTAAATCCAAGTCAGTTTCTGTTTCTGAATGACTTGTTCCTTTGACAATTTAATTCACCTGAAAAGCAATTTAATTCACTGTTAAAAGTCCACTATTTTTTGTATGGAGTAACCATTGCTTAGTTAAGGTTTTGAGGACAAAAAAAAGAATATGGAGTAACCGTGACATTTACCTTAGAGTCTTAATACCTAAACTTTAAAGATTCTCCTTTCTTGGAGGCTTTAAGATAGTGGAACAGTAAGGGGACCTGGGCTGATCTCGCCCCTTGAACACAACTAAAGATCAACATCAATCCATTTTGAACACCTAGGAAACTGATCAGAGGATTAACAGAACAATCTGTATAATTTGAAGGAGAGAACACAACAGCTTCTTTTAACAAACAGACCAAAACATACCTAGGATCTAGCTTCTTTTATTTGATTTTTTTCTAATTTTTAAATTTTTATTTCATTCTATTATTGTTGTTGTTGATTTTTCTTCCTCCAAAACTAGAAGAGGAAAGAATTCACCTCAAAAGAAAGAACAGGAAGGAATGATGGCCAGAGATTTAGTCAATGCAGATGTAAGTGAGATGTCTGAACTAGAATTTAAAACAACGCTTATAAGGGTACTAGCTGGGCTTGAAAAAGGCAGAAGACACTAGAGAATCCCTTTCTGCAGAGATAAAAGATCTAAAATCTAGTCATGCCAAAATTAAAAATGCTATAACCAAGATACAAGCCCAAATGAAGGCCATAAAAACGAGGATGGACAAGGCAGAAGAGCAAATTAGTAATACAGAAGATAAAACTATGGAAAATAATGAAGCTGAAAGGAAAAGAGAAACAAAGGTCAGGGATTACCAAGGCAGACCTAGGGAACTCAGCAATTCATTAAAATGTAATAATATTCATATTAAAGGAGTCTCAGAAGATGAAGCAAGAGAGAAAGGGGCAGGAGGTTTATGTGAGCAAATTATAGCTGAAAACTTCCCTAATCAGGGGGAAGGACACAGATATCAAAATCCAAGAAGCACAGAGAACTCCCATTAAATTCAGCAAAAGCTGGCCATCGCCAAGACATATCATAGTCAATTTAACGAAATTTGCAGACAGGGAAAGAATTATGAAAGCAGTAAGGGAAAAAAAAAGTCCTAGCCTACAAAGGAAGACAGATCAGGTTTGCAGCAGATCTGTCTACAGAAACTTGGCAGGCCAGAAAGGAGTGGTAAAATATATTCAACATGCTGAATGGAAAAAAATATGCAGCCAAGAATACTCTATCCAGCAAGGCTGTCATTCAAAATAGTAGGAGAGATAAAGAGTTTCCCAGACAAACAAAAGCTAAAGGAGTTTGTGATCACTAAATCAGCCCTACAAGAAATGTTAGGAAGACTCTTTGAGCAGAAAAAAAAAGGCAACAAAAACTAGAAAGGACCAGAAAGCATCACCAGAAACACCAACTCTACAGGTAACACAATGGCACTAAATGCTCCAATCAAAAGATATAGGATATCTATGCTGCCTACAAGAGACTCATTATAGACCTAAAGACACCTGCATATTGAAAGTGTGGTCATGGAGAACCATCTCTGATGCTAACAGATGCCAGAAGAAAACCAGAGTAACCATACTTACATCAAACAAACTATATTTTAATTTATTAATCCTTATATATTTACTTTGAGAGAGACAGAGATAGCATGAGTAGGGAAGGGACAGAGAGAGAGAATGTGAGAAAATGCCAAGCAGGCTCTATGCTGCCAGTTCAGGACTCCACATGGGGCTTGAACCTATAAAACTGAGAGATCATGACCTAAGCTGAAACCAAGAGTCAGATGCTTAACCAACTGAGCCACCCAGGCACCCCAAACAAACTAGGTTTTAAAGCAAAGACTGTAGCAAGAGATGAAGAAAGACATTAAATGATAATTGAGGAGCCTATCTATCAAGATCTAACAATTGTAAATATTTATGACCCCAAGTTGGTAACACCCAGATATATATATACACACTCAAATATATATATATGTATGTATGTATATATATATGTGTGTGTTTGTATCTCTCTCTATATATATATCAATTAATAACAAACATACAGAAACTCATTGACAATAATACCATAATAGTATGGTCCTTTAACATCTCACTTACAACAATGGACAGATCATGTAAACAGAAAATCAACAAGGAAATAATAACTTTGAATGACACACTGGGCTGGATGGACTCAACATATATATTCAGAACATTGCATCCTAAAGCAGCAGAATACACATTCTTTTCAAGTGCACATGGAACATTCTCCAGAATAGATCACATACTGGGTCACAAATGAGCCCTCAAATTTACCATGCATATTTTCAGATCACAATGCTATGAAACTTAAAATTAACCACAAAAAAAAATTTTAGAAAGCCCTCAAATACATGGAGGTTAAAGAATATCCTACTAAAGAATGAATGGGTTAACCAGGAAATTAAAGAAGAAAATTTTTTAAAAAATCAATGGAAGCAAATGCAAATAAAAACACGACAATCCAAAACCTTTGGGATGCAGGAAAGGCAGTCCNCAAAGACTGTAGCAAGAGATGAAGAAAGACATTAAATGATAATTGAGGAGCCTATCTATCAAGATCTAACAATTGTAAATATTTATGACCCCAAGTTGGTAACACCCAGATATATATATACACACTCAAATATATATATATGTATGTATGTATATATATGTGTGTGTGTGTGTTTGTATCTCTCTCTCTATATATATCAATTAATAACAAACATACAGAAACTCATTGACAATAATACCATAATAGTACGGTCCTTTAACATCTCACTTACAACAATGGACAGATCATGTAAACAGAAAATCAACAAGGAAATAATAACTTTGAATGACACACTGGGCTGGATGGACTCAACATATATATTCAGAACATTGCATCCTAAAGCAGCAGAATACACATTCTTTTCAAGTGCACATGGAACATTCTCCAGAATAGATCACATACTGGGTCACAAATGAGCCCTCAAATTTACCATGCATATTTTCAGATCACAATGCTATGAAACTTAAAATTAACCACAAAAAAAAATTTTAGAAAGCCCTCAAATACATGGAGGTTAAAGAATATCCTACTAAAGAATGAATGGGTTAACCAGGAAATTAAAGAAGAAAATTTTTTAAAAAATCAATGGAAGCAAATGCAAATAAAAACACGACAATCCAAAACCTTTGGGATGCAGGAAAGGCAGTCCTAAGAGGAAAGTATATTGTAATTCAAGCCTTTCTCAAGAAGCCACAAAGATTCCAAATGTGCAATCGAACTTCACACATGAAGCTAGTAAAGGAACAGTAAATAAAGCCTAAAACCAGCAGAAGAAGGGAAATAATAAATATTAGAGCAGAAATAATGATATAAAATCAACAAACAAAAACCAGTAGAACAGATCAAAGAAACTAAGAGCTGGGTTTTTGAAATAATTAACAAAACTGATAACCCCCTAGCCAGACTTATCAAAAAGAAAAGAGAAAGGGCACAAATAGATAAAATTAAAAATGGAAGAGGAGAGATCACAACCAACACCACAGAAATACAAACAATTATAAGAGAATCCTGTGAAATATTATATGTCAAAAAACTGGGCAATCTGGAAGAAATGCACAAATTCCTAGAAACTTACATACTACCAAAAGTGAAACAGAAAGAAATAGAAAAATTGAACAACCCATGACCAGCAAATAAATTGAGACATTTATCAAAAATCTCCCAATATACAAGAGTCCTGGACCAGATGGATTCCCAGGGGAATTCTACCAAACATTTAAGGAAGAGTTTAATACCCATTTTTCTCAAACTGTACCAAAAAAATAGAAATGGAAAGAAAACTTCCACACTCATTCGATGAAGCCAGCATTACCTTGATTCCAAAACCAGGTGCCACTAAACGGGAGAATTACAGGCCAATGTCCCTAATGAACATGGATGCAAAAATTCTCAACAAGTTATTAGCAAATCAAATTCAACAGTACATTAAAAGAATTATTCACTGGGCACCTAAATGGCTCAGCGGTTAAGTGTCTGACTTTGGCTCAGGTCATAATCTCATAGTTGGTGGGTTTGAGCCCCACATCAGGCTCTGTGCTGACAGCTCAGAGACGGGAGCCTTCTTTGGATTCTGTATCCCCATCTCTCTTTCTGCCCCTTCCCTGTTCATGATTTGTCTCTTAAAAATAAATGAACATTAAAAAAATTTTTTTAAAGAATTATTCACCACCATCAAGTGGGATATTTTCCTGGGCTGCAGGGCTATTCGATATTTACAAGTTAATCAATGTGATATACCATAATAATAATAATAATAATTTAAAACAGGAAAAGGACCATATGATCCTGCCAATAGATGCAGAAAAAACACTTGACAAAATACAGCATTCATTCTTAATAAAACCCTTCAAAAAAGCAGGAATAGATGGAATCTACCTCAACATCATAAAGGCTGTATATAAAAGACCAACAGCTAACCCTCAATGGGGGATAACTGAGTCTTTCTTCTATGGTCGGGAACAAGACAAGATGTCCACTCTCACCATTACCATATAACATATAGTAACATATAGCAATTAGACAACAAAAAGAAATAAAAGGCATCCAAATTGGCAAAGAAGTCCTTTTTTGCAGATGACATGATACTCCATGCAGAAAACTTGAAACACTCCACTAAAAAATTGCTAGAACTAATACATGAATTTAGCAAAGTCACAGGATATAAAACTAACCTTGCAGAAATCTGTTGCTTTTCTATACACCAATAATGAAGTAGCAGAAAAAGTAATCAAGGAATCAATCCCATTTGCAAGTGCACCTAAACCAATAAGATACCTAGGAATAAACCTAATTAATGAGGTAAAAGATCTATACTCTGAAAACTACAGAACATTTTTGAAAGAAATTGAAGAGGACACCAAGAAATGGAAAAGCATTCCATGTTCATGGATGGAAGAACCAACATTGTCAAAATGTCTATACTACCCAAAGCAATCTACACATTTAATGTATATGTATATATATATATACATTAAATCTACACATTTATGTACAATGTACATTATGTACATAATGTATATATGTACAATCTACACATTTAATGTGTATATATATATAATGGAAAATTACTCAGCCATCAGAAAAGGATGAAATGTTGCCATTTAAATGACTTAGATAGAGCTAGAATATACTATGCTATGCGAAATAAGTCAATCAGAGAAAGAAAAATACCATATGATTTCACTTATATGTAGAATTTAAGAAACAAAGCAAATGAACATATGGGAAGAGGGAAAAAGAAGAGAGGGAAACAAACTATACTAGACTCTTAATGATAGAGAACAAACTGTGGGTTGATGGAGGGAGGTGGGTGGAAGATGGGCTAAATGGGTGATAGGTATTAAGGAGGGCACTTGTGATGAGCATTGTGTGGTGTAGTAAGTGATGAGTCACTGAATTCTTCTATTAAACCCAATATGACACAGTAACTAAAATTTAAATTTAAAAAAATGGCGGGATACCTGGGTGGCTCAATTAGTTAAAGCATCTGACTCATGATTTCAGTTCAGGTCATGATCTCACACTTTGTGAGATTGAGCCTCACATGTGCTGTAAGCACAGAGCCTCCTTGGGATTCTCTCTCTCCCTCTTTTCAACTGACCATCTCCCTCTCTCTCAAAATAAGTAAGTAAACATTATTTTAAAAAATAAATAAATTTTCAAAAAGCAAAAAGTAATTTAAAAGAACAAAAATGTAAAATAAGATTCTCCCTCTTTCTTGGAAACAAAGAGTGGGTCACTGATAGGCTTTATCCTTACAACTGACCCCTTTTTCCAACCATATATAAACTTGTTATGTGTTACGGACATTTTCATTTCCTCCTTCATATACTGGCCCCTCTCTTTAACTATTTAATTTATATGCCACAATGAAAAAAGGAAACTGCCATTACTACAACAACAAAATAAAGAGCATTACCTAGAATCTGGTTGTGTCTGTGGTGGATATTATCCTTTCCTACATCTCAGAAAGTAGGCGTTGCTGGTTCATGAAACAACGTTATGAAGTAATGAGGTGTTCTGCATTGAGATTTGATTTGGAGGTTGGAATCAAACATTCAAAAAGCCTCAAAGGATAAACTCAATGATAATTTTAGGGAGAAATTTATTCAAGAGAATATATGTGTAACAGGAAAAGAAAGTTCAGAGAGTGAAATTGCAAGCCCCAGGAATCATGGACTTGGCCTGGCAGCAACTGAGATGGGAAAGCTGAAGGCACACATCATAACTTAAGTGCTCAGTCCCTCAAAAAGTCTCAGGTACCCAAATTTGGCATGTGAACGTGGTAAATAAGACTGCCAGTTTGAAAGAACCAATCAGAGAGAAGACAAATGGGGCCTTCTTCAAATCCTTGGAACAACTAAACATACCCAAACTTGCCAAGAACCCGACACCCCCCTCTCATATCCTTTCCTCTCCAGTTTTGTTCTTCTTCAGCTAAGTACCAATGTAGAAACCTACTCTTTTATCTCAGCCCCAAATAGAAAATTATTGCACAGTAATTCCTGTCTTAACTGGGAAGAGAAATATCATCCTCTTATATCTTCCATCTACACTCCCTCTGGAAGATTTCTTCTAAGCTCCAGAGGATTAAAAATCTATGTCCCATGATTTCCCAAATTTTTATTTTCACACCTTGGTTTCTCTTGTGAGCTCACTTCTACCTATCTGCCTATTTCTGCTGACAGATCTAATAGTTATCATAAACTCAACATGTCAAAAGAAAACTACTGATTCCATATCACTTCCAAAGTCATTTTCTTCCATTCTTTCCATCTTAATTGATGGCAATGCCATCTACTTGGGTCCTAACCTAGACCTCAGTTATGATGATTTTCACCCCATTCTCAATTGAACAGTAAAAGCTCTACTGATTATACACCTGAAATATATTCCAAATACTACTTACTATTCCACCATCTCTACTGCTATTTGCTAATGTAAGATATGATTATCTCACCTAGTCCTCATTAGTGGCCTCTACGAGGTCTCTAATTCCATGCTAATAGTCCGTTCTCCTTATATTTTTATTTTTTTACATTTATACATGTGTTTTTATTTTTTAATAGTTTATTGTCAAGTTGGTTTCCATATAACACCCAGTGCTCAGCCCCACAAGTCCCCTCCTCCATGCCCATCACCCCCTTCTCGTCTCCCCCACCCCCATCAGCCTTTAGTTTGTTCTCAGCATTCAAGAGTCTCTCATGATTTGCCTTCCTTATATTTTTAAACATAATCTTAAAACCCTTCAATGGCACCTGATTGCAACCAGACCCAAATCCAAATCCTGTCATCCTCTGATTTTATCATCTACTATTCTCCACCCCTCTCACTAATTACTCTCCAGAAATACTGGATTTCTTTCTGATATCTTAATAGACCAGACCTTAGCACTCACTATTCAACGTGCCTAGAACTCTCTCCCTTCTTCTCTTTTCCCAGATTGTCACATGTTTTTCTCTTCTAGAATTAGCTCAGTTGTCACCTCTTCAGAAAGCCCTTCCCTAACTATCCTCACTGAATTGACCCTTTCTTCCACCAAGTCATTCCCTTTGCTATCGCTGCCCCTATTCTACGTCTCTACAGCATTTAGAAGTTATCCCCTTTATTTGTTTACATGATTATAGACTATTTTCACATTAAAATGTAAACCTCATAAAAACAGGAACTTTGTCTTTATTCCCTGAACCTAGAACATTACCCAGGGTGCATAAATCTTTATTGAATGTCATAGACAGATTCTGGCCTCAAAATCATTCATCAAAGCTTCAAGTGATTTGACATATACATCCTGAGAAAACCTTTGAGGAACTTTGTTGCTTCTGGATTATGAGGAGATGTTACTTAGTCCCCTGGATTATTTAACCAGATAATAACATCTACCTCAAATTTAATAGGACATCAGAGTAATGGTAAAAGTAAATATGAATTAATAAGGAAAACTGTTTCAAATACAATTCCCTGAAGAGTTATTATCTCTTAGAATTTCAAGAAAACAAATTCTTACTCTACTTCAAAAATAAGACCTATATGGAAATCAACTTGACAATAAACTATGAAAGGAAAAAAACAAAAACAAACACAAAAATAAGACTTAAAGTTACTATATTTATCTATAAATTGGTTCACAAATAATACTGAATTATAATTATATCTTATGATCCAGGATGATGAGTAATAATTTTTATATGAGAATATTTGATGAAACATAGTAAACATATGTTTAAGTGTTTATTTTTCCTAAAAGGATATTAAGTTATATGTCCCCAGAATAACTAAGCTCATATTTATTTTATAAAATGTTTCTAATTGCTTTTGTATCGAGATTCAGTTTCTGAATGTCCCTAAACTGATTAATAAAAGAGAAATAAAAATCAACTTTTTGATGTGCCTTACCCAGATAAATTCCAAATAATGTATTAGCTAGATATACATCTACCTGAATTGTCATAAAGCTGAGAACCAGCTTATGGTTTAAGCTTATGGTAAGCCTTTACTTGGGGCACCTGGGTGGCTCAGTCTGTTAAGCAAATGGATTTTGGTTTAGGTCATGATCTCAGAGTTCATGGGATCAAGCCCCATGTCCAGTTCTGTGTTCACAGTATGAAGCCTTCTTGGAATTCTCTCTTCTTCCCCCTCTGCCCCTCCCCTCACTTGCATGCTCTCTCTGTCTCATCCTCTCTCTTTCTCTCTCTCTCTCTCTTTCTATNTTTCTAATTGCTTTTGTATTGAGATTCAGTTTCTGAATGTCCCTAAACTGATTAATAAAAGAGAAATAAAAATCAACTTTTTGATGTGCCTTACCCAGATAAATTCCAAATAATGTATTAGCTAGATATACATCTACCTGAATTGTCATAAAGCTGAGAACCAGCTTATGGTTTAAGCTTATGGTAAGCCTTTACTTGGGGCACCTGGGTGGCTCAGTCTGTTAAGCAAATGGATTTTGGTTTAGGTCATGATCTCAGAGTTCATGGGATCAAGCCCCATGTCCAGTTCTGTGTTCACAGTATGAAGCCTTCTTGGAATTCTCTCTTCTTCCCCCTCTGCCCCTCCCCTCACTTGCATGCTCTCTCTGTCTCATCCTCTCTCTCTCTCTCTCTCTTTCTATCTCTCTCTCTCTGTCTCTCAAAATAAATATATGAATAAAAAGCCTCTGCTTGCTTTACACTTTTCATAGCAGAAAGGGAAACACCCCATTCACTACTTGCCCCATTTACCCCATGACCTGGCCACAGTTTGCCTTTTCAATTTTGCCTCTACACTGTCCCCACAAAAACTCATTTTATAGCCATTGTTGGTTGGTCATTTTTCACTAAAATATATCACACACAGGCCCTCTGTTCAGACTTTGACCAGTGTCGGAGGCTGGCTCCAGCAAGTCCAGGAGTCCCTGAAGGATGGACGGTATCGACGAGAGAGAGACAGTGTGAGAGCCCCGAGATCCTTTCTGATCACCAGGCAGCCATCTCCGTCCTGTCAGTTTTGGTGTCTTTATTTGTAGGTCAAATGTTAACATGGCATCAGGAAATGGAATTTTTACAATGGATAGCTCTTTGTGATAACATGTTTTTGGAAAATGTACAGAAACAGGTTTTACAGAAGTCTTCTTGCAGAACTGGCCCAATTATAGTGAGGTTGAGTAACTAAGAAAATAACAAGGTGTTCACATTTTAATACCACTAAGATTAAGTCATAGGTTTGTAGATACTCTTATCCATCCTCATCACAGCTGTCAGGGTAAGGGAAGGTGTTTGTGTAATGTGGGCCTTAGGGAAGGGGCTGCTATACACCATCAGTTAGCAATAACTTAACTTCTGTCCTTCTCTCTAAGTTAGGCTCTTTGTCTCCAGGCAAGACTTGATTTTCCAGTTATATGCTTTATGGCACCAGAGAGCCAACCATATCTTTAAAGAGTTTAGCTTATATCCAATACATAGAATAGCCTCTTTGAGTGCATTTACCTTGTGTCTAGTTTTATGATTTCTTGAATAGCTAGGGCATGAAAGACATGTTTGGTTAGCTGATTTACATGTTGAACTGTATGAACATCTTGGACTAACGCAACGGTAGAAACAGAATTGTACATGTAAAGGTCAATCTTTTATGAGTAAGGGTCATTAGCCTGTTCATAGTTCAAGGGAAAGTATGCAGGGAAACAGGACCTGCTGGAGACATGATGTCTGTTCCCATAATCGAAAGAAGTTCCCACAATAAGTTCTTTCACAAGGTGCAATCATCATACCAAGGCCGGAATAAGGGAACAAGTCACTCCCCTTATTCAACTCCCCTTGATCAACAAGGTACCTTAGGGGCCAGTGCTCAAGCAGAAATAATTGAGTGGGGGTGGATATGGGTTGTCATCTGATTGGCAAGAGACCGTGCAAACTTGCTTTAACCTCACCAGGAGTTTTCTTGACTAGTGGGCTCAGAAATGACTCCCAAAAGACCAGGCTTTTCCCTAGACCTAGAATGTTTTTCTCTACTAGACAACCTGAAAAATGATTTTCTCAGGCTTTAAGAATAAGCACAAACATTACCTCAACTTTCAGTAATCCTGTTTTTACTCCCAACTATTTAATCTTATTCAGAAAAAAATTGTCTACCGTTTATGTTATAAGTCTACCACTATTCTGCATAACACTGATGCTTAGCACATACTTGTGCTTATTATACATCTGTCTCCCATACTAGGTCATAAGGCCCTCAGGACACAAACTATCTCTTATTCATATTCCCATCCTAGAAGATAGATGAAGCCCACCAAATATTAAATGTCCATGACATATTTGCTAAGTTGAATTAGAATACAAGTTTGTCACAGAAGAAACAGAGCCCATAGGTTTTATTTATCTAGGTAACCTACAGAACAATCAATCTTGCAACAATTTGTAAGAATCACAAAGGAGTCCAGCCTTACTATAGTCTTGTCATTTGACAGAAGTGAGAGCAAGAATTGATATGCAAGTTACCTAGATTGGCTTTGTACATATTTAGTATTGTGATTTCCCTATAATTTGGATAAAATAATGTTTAAAGGGTATTCACTTAATAAATATTTGTTGAGTACAGATTTACAATACCTGAGGCATGCATAGCCTTGCTCTCTTTAATTTCTCATGGACCAAATCATTTAAATGACAGCAATAGATTATTTTAAGTAACCTGACAGATTAAGTAACCTAATCAGCAAAGAATCAATTTTATTATGTTTTATGCAAATTTTTAAAAATTATCATTTCAAATAAAAATGGTTTAGTCAAAATTTAGAGTGGCATTCTAGATGCCAGAAAAAAATAAATACTTTCTGAGATTGGGAGGTGGAAACAAAAATTTCCTCTATACCAAGGTCAAGGATCATGAACCCTAAAGATTCGTATACAGATGGATAAATCAACATATCTCCCTATGGTATTCCTGACAAATAGCTATTTGAACAATATAAATGAAGATCATGTTCTCATCAAATAATGTGCTGGATAAGTATTAACAAATTTTTAACAAAGTCTAACTTGAAACTCTTCCAAAGCCTTCCAATATCTCCAGGGATGATATAGACACATGTTGTTTTCATACCTCAAACTGCTATGGAGAACCAATTATTTACTTAAGTCTAAATCTTACTTTTGAATTCAATTTTCTATGTACTTTTCCTCGGATGAGATAGAGTTTGGGGCAAATGAAAGACCTAAAATTTTTTTTAATTTGTCTAAATTCCTTATTTTAATATATAACAAATACAACATAACTCAATAAAATTTGAATTTTGAATAAAGACTATCTGCTCAACTCATTTATTCTCAGTTTAATAATACAGTAGTTTGACAGGCCCAATGTTCAAATACTGACTAGCTCATCAAAAAAAGCTAAATTGTTATAAACTGAAATATGCATATTTTTTGAAAAGATCTTAAGAAATTAAACGTTATCACCTCCTCAAAAGATTGACCTCTCCAAAGAAGATATCAGAGAGCAACTGTTTTCAATCATTTGTTTTAGGTAATTCTAGCTTATTAGTGGAAGGTGAAGTACTATTTCTTCACTTATAAAGACTAGCTTATGGGGTGGCTAGGTGGCTCAGTCGGTTGAGCATCTGACTGCAGCTCAGGTCATTATCTCACAGTCTGTGGGTTTGAGCCCTGCATTGGGCTTTGTGCTGGCAACTCAGAGCCTGGAGCCTGCTTCAGATTCTGTGTGTGTGTCTCTCTCTGCCCCTCCCCTGTTCACTCTCTGTCTCTCTCTCAAAATAAAGACATAAAAATTTTTTTTTAAAAAAGACTCATTTTTAAAACACTGTTTAAATACTCTATGGCATATATTTGAAATAATGACCCTAATTTTCAATCGACGAAACTTCCTCTTGCATTTTATGTCATTACCAATACAGCGGGTGAAAATGAGAACTCAGATAGATTATTTTGAGTAAAGTCACAAGACTATGTGGCCATGATAAAATAGACTGTTGTCTGCTGTTCTTGCTATTTCAATGTACTTAAAGTCAGAACCAATACTCATCATGGTATGCTTCCACACCACAAACTAGCCAGTATGCATTCTTACTTTCCCTCTGCCTCACTAATTGTTAAATGATTTAAATATTACCTCTAATAGCATCCTATTAAAATAAGACTTATACTTGTCCCATATTTGTCACAAGCTGTGCAACTCTATGTACGCCTACATGTGTGTACCTTCATTTATGTATGCACACACAGAAAAGATATCTTTCTTAGATCACTCTTACAGGGTAATTTTTTTCTTATTTTAATATAGAGAGCCTGAACCTGAGAAAAGATAGTAACTTTCTTCATGTCGTTCTCTAAATAAGTAATGGAGCTAGACTTAAAATTGAAACAAAATATGCTCTGGGTATTAAACAAAATTATCTCTCCAATTCCTATCAGTATGTAACAAAAAAAATCACATATTTTGCAGTATATCAGATTAAAGGTATATTTTATCATAGTGCTAAGCCTGTGTTCATTTCCACACACTGCTGGAAATGCCAGGAAAAAATCACAGCAACCAGATGAGGTGGGAACTCTCAGGCCGTCTCAAGGAGTTTTGCCCCCTCCTACCCCATCATTTGAAAGCCCCCATCATTTGAAAGACATGGAAAATTCTGACGTATTCCTGAAGAGATCCACACAATGCAGAAATGTAGCTGGACCCCTTAGACCTGCTGCCAACATAAAACCCCGAGCCTTTCACCCACTGTTGCCGGCATTGATAGCCCACTGCACTGACAACAGCCAGCACCAGAAACCCTGATCCTAAATAGCAATTGTAAGGCCTTGTTTCTGGGCTGCAGCTAACTCCATCAGTTCATAAGATCACAATCAGGACCAAGCATACGATATCTCTCTTCCCCATTTATATTAGTCACTGCCCAGAGTCCATCACTCTCAGATTGTTCAATCATTTCCTCAATTCTCATTGCCACAATGCTGTCAACGTATTTTCTCCTAACCCAATTTCTCATTCTAACATTTTCCTAAGCCTTTCACAAGGACCTCTGATACTCCCCTAAATTATGTTATTTAAAATTATCTTAACTGAAAACTACATATTCCCAGAAAACATAATTTCCTCTTTATCCTTCTCAGGCCAAGTATTTTTGTTTGTTTTTAGTTTGTTTCCTTCCCACACCCCAATGACTAAGTGTTGGGCTAAGAAGTGGCCTCCCACACCCCCAATGACTAAGTGTTGGGCTAAGAAGTGGGATTAGTTTTTATCAGGAAACATACACATTCAAAGTTCTAGAACTTTATAACTTAATTTACCTAGCTTTACCACTCTCCCCAACTCCAAATTCCAGATCCTTATTAAAAACTTCAGCAACTGTGCACAATCTCCATCTTTATCGTAGTTGCTATATCATCCAGGTGAATACATCAGCTTCATGGATGAACCACCAAAGAGTCTTGACTCTGTGTTCTCTGGACTTCCTAAGGACTTCCTCTTATTTTACCTAAGTCATGTACTCTCTCAATCGCTACCTCAACTCTGCTGTCTCAAGGAACTCAAATTACTTCCTGGGACACCTGGGTGGCTCAGCTGGTTAAGCATCTGGCTCTTGGTTTCAGCTCAGGTCATGATTTTGCAGATCCTGAGTTCTATCCCCATATCAGGCTCTGTGCTCACAGCACGGAGCCTACTTGGGATTCTCTCTCCTCTTTCTGCCTCTCCCCTGCTCTCTCTCTCAAAATAAATAAATGAACTTTAAAAAATTAAGAAACTCAAATTACTCCCATCCAACTCTGACCCATCTCCTATTCTTCCAGTCACTTGCTAAGCCTTCCCTCTATCGACTTAAGCAATTGTTCTTATAACTCTGAGATCACCAACCCAGTAACCCTACCATTTTTACCATATGTAGCAGCCTCTCTGTCTTATCATCTTTCCCTACACATCTTCAGTTTGGAATCACCAGTTTGGAAGATACTATTACATATGCAGTGAATCCCACTGTCTTGTCTTATCATCATACCCAAATGAGAAAGCCACACCCCCAGATGAAACTAACTATAAACCTTCTCTTAAAAAAGCTTTCTGCAAATGTTTCTTTACTCCTTCATTTTCACTACAGTCTTCAGTTTAGTCTGGCTTCTGGCTCCACCGCTTGAAAAAAAATTTGCTCTTGTAAAGGAAACTAATACCACCAAATAGGCTAAATTACAGGAAAACCTATTTGACTTTTCTAGGATTCAATAAGCCAACCACCAACTTTTGGTTCTTGAAAAAAAGTCCTTTTCTTTTCTTCTTTAACAAGACATTCTCCTAGTTTTCCTCTTATTTCTCTGGCACTGGTCCATTCCTTCTCTGCTGCCAGACTTTTACATGTTGGAATTTTGTAGGCTCAGATCGAGGCTATGCACATATTTGAATTTATCCTCATTCTTTGTTTATATCTCTTCCTATTTTTTTAAATCATGAATATAAAGCACATTTATATCTTGACCTCTCTTCTAAGCCTTAGACCTATAGTCAAATGCCTAAATAATATACCACTTGGATATTTCACAATTAAGTTGTTTGTTTATTTAATTAACAATTTACCTCAATCTGCCTGTCACTGTGACATAATGAAAAGGCAATTAGCTCCCGGTATAACTGATAGAACTTTATGTCACAAATTCAAAAGTTAAAAACTCCATTTAACACAATATCCTTAATCTTTGTTTTATTTTCCTGAACCACCATCAGGCCCCCTGTAGATCTTCGATGCATATTACACTTTGTTCTTCTGAAAAATACTGTGCTTTTCATTATTTTTCAAATGTAATTGACCTCCTTTCAAATGCATTATTGCCAGCTTTCCCCTTCAAATAGACTTTGGAAGTTAGTTTACTTGTGAGCACAAGGTTCTTTCTCTCCTATGAATTAAAAAGTAATTCTTGAAAGCCTGGGGTGGTAGTGATGGTGAACTTCCTTTGCACTAACACGTAAATGAGAACCCGTGAAACTGGTGTGTTAATTACTGAGGTGTGGTAGCTTCCCTACGTCTACCTGGTGGCTGTGTGCCTAGTTTTTTGTGTATACGTAGATCATGAGTAAACAATGCCAGTCATATTTTCAAATTCTCGGTCTGTGGTGGTCCTTTTTTTTTTCCTTTTTTTCTGAGAATTGAGAATACATTGATGGCCATGTCAGTAAGTCAGTGAATATTTTCTGCATGCCTACTATAAGAGAAAGCCCTGAATATGACAACGGAGCCAGGTCCCTATATGAACTACAGGGAAAGTAAGTCTGAGAATCCAATTCAAAGCATGCTGTGGTAGATAACCTGCTAGCGTTCCTCTTGTGTGTGCTTCATTGAAAAGAAAAACCGTGCCCCTAACACCGATCCATCACCAGCCTGGTGAAGGCCTGGGCAGAGGTGGCTTCTCTCTGTGAACCTCTCTGTAATGAAGACCTTCTAGCAGGAAACTGCATCCTGTCTGTCTGCCTCTCACTTTGGAAAACATGTTTATCAACTCAGAGATGAATCATTGCAGCATTTATGCTAAATGGACAATTCAGGGCCACATCGTTATTTTCCACTGCTTCAGCAGACTTTCTCTTCTATTTACATCTGACTCTCAGCCCACTCATATTGAATAGAGAGCCTGGCCTCCTTCCAGATTTCCCAAATCTGATTCTGGAGTTCCCTGAGGATAGGTCTGATTGGTGCCTACTACCTTGAGAGCCAGCTTCAGCTGAGGAGAGGCGTGCTGCTGCTCTAATTGGTGTGTTATGGAGATGTCAGCCACTCTGAGTCATCAGCAAACATAAGCTGGAGTACAACGTGTCCTGAAATGATGTAGGGCAAAACAGAGTCAGTCTTCAGCTTCGTTCTCTCCTGAGTGCTGACAATGCACAAGAGATTTAGGATATAGAGCTTCATGTTGACTTTTATAATTCCTTAAAAGTAATATCTGTCCTTTGTGAAGCAGTGTTTCATAGTGATTAAACAACTAGGTTTATGACTGAGACAGAACTGGATTCAGATCCTGACACTTACTAGCTAAGTGTCCTTGGGCACGTTAATTTGATGTCACAAAATCAGTTTCCTTCTGAGAATTTTGTCTAAGTATCCACCCTATAAAGTGGTTTTAAGGATTAAATGGGATACAATATATATAAGGCAGAACATAGAACCAGGCACAAGATGAGAGTTCAAAAACTAACAATACTATTAAGGGTATTCTATTCATTGTCTGTTTCCATAATAATCCAATGTTCTCCTAGCTGCTGTTAACATCATTTATTTCTTTTTATTTAGTCATTCCTTTGGCTTAACTCACCACAGCACAACTCTTTAATTATCTTCCCTTTCACCTCAGAGCAACCCATTCATCCAGAGGAATAAAGACAACAAAACTATTCATGTCTAAGAAGAGACAGTAAATGAAATATGCTGATATTACTTTAAAACTCAAACACTGACTTTTTTGACATTAACTGAACCCAAGACCTACCTAAAATCTGGGTGTGGTGTTTGCTTTTGTTTATTTGTCTTTTTCTCCTGTTTGTGATTTTAAAAATGTGAATGGGATTCAAATTAGGTCACTGAGCACTGAAGCATAGAAAATTAATATGCCAGCATTCATGGGAAATTGTATTAGAAATAATACAAATACAGGGCAACAGTCAAAGAAGACCCCATTAATTTAACAGCTGAAACAAAATCTATTTCTACCTGTAGATGGGATTTACACTTGGGTAAATGTTGGAATGTTGGCAATCACTTGATGTTTGAGTATGGCAATGGCCCACTTTGATGCATCTGTGGATCTCTGTCGTAGCTAATCCAGTACTGCTAAGGACTTTGCTGAAGTGTCTTCTTGCTGTTCTGTTGGCTTTTTCAGTTTCTTAAATTAACTAATGTTCCTTTCTCTGGTCTTCAATCAATTTGTGGGTTTACAATCTCATATATTCTTGATATATTTTAATATATATTATATATTATATTATATTATATATATTATATTATATATTAAAATATATAATTTTAATAGCTGTATTAGTTTGCTAAGGCTACCGTAACAAAACACCACAGATGGGATGACTTAAGCAACAGAAATTAATTATCTCACAGTCCTAGAGCCTGGATGTCCAAGATCAAGGTGTTGGTCCATTTAGTTTCCCCTAAGGCCTGTCTTCTTGGCTTACAAACAGGTTCCTTCTTGCTATGTCTTCACATGGCCTCTTCTTTGGCACTCTTTCCTCTTCTCATAAGGACACCAGTCCTAAGAAGCCCCATACTTACAACCTCATTTATTAACCTTGATTACTTACTTAAAGGCCCTATCTCCAAATACAGTTATATTAGTGGTTGGGGCTTCAACATAAAAAATTTGGAATAATACATTTCAGTCCTTAACAGCCTTGCAGATTTTTCATTTGATGAAGATCAACTTCCTTGACCTTGTCTAGTGGAACACTGTCATAGCTGGACATTATTCTGTAGGTAGCTTCCAAGAAGCATGACATTTACCCCAAGGGTAGACCTGGGTCTAATGCGATCAAATTACACAGAGCCTGGAAAAGGCTGAGACACATCAGTTAATCATAAAACCAATATTTATTTAGTGAGTTGGATTTTAAAAAATCTTTTTTTCTTCTTTATACTGAAATACTTCAAACATACAAGAAAATGACTAATAAAATGAAACTTAGGCACTCATGCAACTTAATCAAACTTAAAAGAAAATTCAAGATAATTATTCAAACAAAAAATAGTTTGTTTTCAAAGAAATGTATTTGAAGTCCCTGTGAATTCTTTCTTGATCATACTTCCTTCTTTTCTTCTTACAAGTAATCATTGTTTTGAATTTGGTGATTTTCACCCTCTGGTATGATATTTTTATACTTTTGCTTAATATTAATAGACTTCTCTTTCTCAATATTAAATTTCATATAAGTGGCATCAGAATATAGGTATCAATCCTCAAATTCCTTTTATATATGTAGCTACAGCTATTTTAATTGTTGTATGTCAGTCCAAGGTAGAATATATCACAGTGTAACTATTAATTCTTCTCCTAAGGGACATTTACATTGTTTCCAATGAGTTGGTTGTTACAAATAACATTTGAAGGAGAATTTTTGTATCTATCCTGGTTTTTGTGCAGGTTCAAAAGTTTCTCTAGATGCTGGAGGAGAGGAAAAACCTTTCCTCGGTTTCTAGGTTCCCTGGTTTCCAGGTTTCTTCTTTTTCTCCTAAATCCTTTGTTCATTTTTCTATGGGATTTACTGACTTTTCTTATTGATTTTCAGGAGTTTATGTTTTCTAGATTCAAATCCTTTGTTGGATGTATTCATTGCAAATAGGTTTTGCTAATCTCTAGCTCATCACAGATAAATTTGTTTATAGTTTATGATTAAATTTATATTTTTATAGAGAGAATTTTAATTTTAATATAATCAAATCTATGCTTTCCTTTAAAAGTTTGGGGGTGGGAAGTGAGAAATTCTTCCCTACCCTAGCATCAAGATATTCATCTATATTTTTCTTCTAAAATTGTAATGTTTTACTCTCACATTTAAACTCTTAATCCATTGACTAAAAAAGGTGTGTGAATTTACTAAGAACACTCAATAATTAAATTGGTAGGTATGCATACTTAGAATTCTAATAGTTTAAAATTAAGGAAGGTGATATCCTTGCTACTATTTGTTATATCTGATGATTCTTGTTCATAGTAAATTTGTTCTTTGTGGATTTTAAATTTTGTACTATGAACTTATTTTCAAGATTTCTTTGTATGTGGAAGTCCTGGGAAACAGCTTTAGCGTGTTCCTCCAGAATGGTCCTGTTTTGGTTTTCTGGACCACTCATGTAGTGTAAATGGAAACCCTAATTCCAGATGGTTACGAATTTTCAGTGGAGACACTTATTTTCCACCTGGGCCGAGAGTAATACTTGTATGTTTCCTTGTGGGGATAAATTTACCTAGTAAACTAGCTATTTTATTCTTTTAAGGAGGGTATATCACTTTGGGGGGCCTAGCTGACTGTAGGATATTATTTCTGATTTACTATCTCTTTCTTGGACCCAAATACTCATTCAACTTTTACAATCTGAGCAAAATAGAATAACAAACTCTTCCACCTTTTTCTAACTGCACCCTTCCCTATTCCACAAACCCACCACTCAGTATGATTCTAGAGCTTCAGTACTTTTACTTTATGATCTTGGATATCTCCTTTGTTTTTTTGCCTGCTCAGCTATGCATTTAAAAGGACTAAAAAAGTATTGTGATCACTCTAGTTATTTTGTTGCTGTTAAGTGTTGCTACAAGTTGATGTTCTGCTTTCCTATTTATAAATGTTGTATATCAAATAGACTCACTTAGTGATTCACTTTAATTGGACAAAGCAGGATTTATATCCTATATAAATAAATAAATAAATATTCTATAGTTTCTATTTTCTGCATTTTTATACATTATTTTCTATTCAAAAATCACTTGGGAGGATATAGCAAAGGAATTAAAATTCAGATTAATTTCCCATAAACAGTNAGTCGGATGCTTAACCGACTAAGCCACCCAGGCGCCCCTATTTTCAGAATTTCAACTGACTGTCTGACTGCCAAATTTCTGCTGCCATGCAAATTGCAAAATAAATAAAATAAATAAAGCCCAGTATTGTGTAACAAGAAATGTTCCTCATCTCCACCACTTGAAACTGGGAGTGGGGCAATTTAAATTTTTCCAATTTATGTCAATAATGTGTTGGTGTCCCATACAGAATGTCTCTAGGTGCTTTCCCAGCTGATCTGCTCTTAATAGCACTGATCTAGCTATACCCAGAGTCAAAGGATTCAGTCTATGTAATTTCTCATTTCTCATTCCAGAGACACCATCCAGGAAAAAAAAAAAAAGCAAAAATCAACCAAAATTTATTTTACTTATTTCATATTATCTTTGTTGCTTTTTCTCTTCAAATCCCCTATTCTTGTTTGCTCTTGGGAGACTAGTAGATGTGATATGGTTAATATAATGAACAAAGTAAAGGTCTGCTTCAATTGTTAGTACTCCCAGAAATCTGTTAAAAATATATTTTTTTACTATGTCATCTCAAGGATCAGATGAATAGAGACAATGTAACAGATTTTCCAAAATTTTAAAAAAGACAAAAGTAAGCACTTAAGTGCTTGTCATTATACCTTTCTTTTCATTCAGCCAGCCTGTCCTGTGAAGGAAGATTCCAAGAGACCCTTCTAGTGTCTCCATTCTTCACTCAGGGGTGTTCATAATGTGTCTTAAGCAAATGCACTTGTTCATGAAGAGTAAGTCATCAGAAAGTAGGTTTCTCACATTTTTCTTCTTTTATAAAATGCTTTTGATTAAAAATAAGTCTGTAAAAAGCTCTAACATATGTAGTACAAGCCACATTTTTTCTCAGTTGTCAGGAACATTAGAAATCATTTCTGATGATCATCCAAGTAGCTTTATATAATATATATTTCCAGCATAAACCTCCTTTTTAAAAATGCCCATTCTTATTTTCAACTCATATTTTCACTTTAGTTTTGCCTTGACATAAAAATAGTGACATTTGCCGTCCAGAACTTTCACATCATCAGTCACTACACTGTACTCAAAATACTTCAATATCTGTGGCTAATATTGTTTTATAAGATCCTCTGTATCTTAAATCTTCTTTTTACTGACACATTTTGTAAATATTCCAATAGTGAAAACCACATTGCACTAAATAGATATAACATATATTTTTATTATTATAAAATGACAAAAATCTATTTCAATAGCAATTAAACAATATTTTGTTTGGATTATACAATATGTGTTACATATGACAAGCCTGATAAGCTGCACATTATAACACATGTTACATTACAAAATTTCCATTAATTAGAACTCTTTAAAAAGCAGAATATTTTGATCTTTAAGTAACAGAAGATTGTAGAAATAACTTTAGCATTAGATAACCATGTTTTAAAATCCTGTTCTTTCTACTTCCTACTCTGAAGTCATCTTCACAAAATCTTGACTTTCATCTAAGTGAAGCATGTGTTAAAAATACCTTCTTTCCTTGGGGTGCCTGCACGGCTCAGTCGGTTTAGCGCCCCACTCGGCTCAGGTCATGATCTCACGGTTCGTGGGTTACCGCCCCGCGTCAGGCTCTGAGCAGACAGCCAGCTCAGAGCCTGGAGCCGACTTTGGATTCTGTGTCTCCCTCTCTCTCTGACCTTCCCCTGCTCACGCTGTCTCTCTCTCCCTCTCAGAAATAAATAAAACATTTAAAAAATACCTTCTTTCCACAAAACAAAAAAAAACTACTTGGCACATGTGTTCTCTCTTTTTCCATGTTTATTAAGAATATTTAAAAAAATAGAATAAGCTATGTATTAAATAATAGTTAAGGTAAAGTAATATAATTCTGTTTCTTCAGTCTAATTTCATTTTCTGTACTGGTTACAATATTGAAAGCAAAAATAAGCTATGGGACAACATCAAAATAAAAAAAACTTCTGCACAGTGAAGGAAACAAACTAAAAGGCAACCTTTGGAATGTGAGAAGATATTTGCAAATGACATATCTAATAAAGGGTTAGTATCCAAAATATGTAAAGAACTTACAGAACTCAACACCCAAAAAATGATTAATACAATTAAAAATGAGCATGAGACATGAATAGATATTTTTTTCCAAAGAAGACATGCAGACAGCCAATAGACACATGAAAAGGTGTTCAACATCACTTATCATCAGAAAACACAAATCAAAAACTACAATGCAACATCACCTCACACCTGTCAGGATGGCTAACATCAACTACACAAGAAACAACAGGTGTGGGCAGGATGAGAAGAAAGGGGATCCCTCTTGCATTGTTGGTGGCAATGCAAACTGGGGCAGCCATGCTGGAAAACCATGTGGAGGTTCCTCAAAAAGTTAGAAATAGAAATACCCTATGATCCAGCAATTGTACTTCTAAGGATTTCCCCCCGACACACAAAAAAAACACAAAAAAACAAAAAAACAAAAAAAAACACAACTAATTCAAAGGAATGCATGCATTCCCATATTTATAGCAGCATTATCTACAATAGCCAAATTATGGAAACAGCCCAGTGTCCATATATTGATGAATAGGTAAAGAAGAGGTGGTATATATATATAAAATGGAATATTATTCAGCCGTAAGAAAGAATAGAATTTTGCCATTTGCAATGACATAGATGGGAGTACAGAGTATTATATGAAGTGAAATAAGCCATTCAGAGAAAGACAAATACCATATGATTTCACTGATATATGGAATTTAAGAAACAAAACCAAATAGCAAAGGGGGGGGGGGGAGAGAGAGAGAGAGAGAGAGAGAGAGAGAGAGAGAGGCAAACCAAGAAACAGACTTTTAACTACAGAGAACAAACTGATGGTTACCAGAAGGGAGAAGGGTTGGTGGATGGGTTAAATAGGTGATGGGGATTAAGGAGTACCCCTGTGATCAGCACCGGTGGGATGGAAATGTATGGAAATGTTGAATCGCTATACTGTACACCTGAAACTAATATTACACTGTATGGCAATGAACTGGAATTTAAATACAAACTTTAAAAATGATATTGATAGTGAACATAATAACCAATATTATTTAACATTCATCAGTATTTTAAGACTATCAGAATTTTCAATGTTGCCTAACAATACTCATCTCAACTAGAAAAAACCCTTGGTCCTCTCTGACTTCTGGTTTCATGATATGGTTGCTATTTCCCTCAACTCCCCATTTGCCCTTGGTAACTTGCATTCTCCATTGATGGGGCATGAGTTGTTTAGTGTTAAGAGCACATCAGGATGGTTGGTCTATAAGGCAGGAGACATTGGTCAAAAGCCTTGTAGCAGTTTCCTCTTTCTCCAGATGGGTTCCGAGGCCTGGAAAAGGGTTAATAAACATGTAAATATAAAAGAAAAAAGAAACTATATGGAGCAAAAGAGGCACTGAGTTTATTATGACCTCCTCTTACAGATGTTCTCCTTTCTACTATGATCATATTACAATGAGAAAAGGGTCAGTCCTTCCAGAAGACATACCAATTATAAACCTTTAAGTAGGCAAGAGTCCCAAAATACATGAAGTAAAAAACTGACAGAATTGAAGGAAGAATTAGACAATTCAACAATAATTGTTGCAGTCTTCAATATTGCATTTTTGAAATGGATACAACTACTAAACAGAAGATCAATAAGGGAAGAGAATAATGAACATTATAAACCCACTATACTTAACATCTTCAGAACACTTCATATTTTATATTTTGTTTACCTAAATGTAAAAATGGAAAGCTTCCATTGTAGAATAATTAACACTAATAGTTAATGTTTGTTATGTATCAGGTGCCATCCTAAGTGCTTTGCGTATTTCTTATTTTTTTAATAGTCACAAGAATGCTAATAAGTACAAAGATTTATCTCACAGCTGGGGAATGAGAAACGAGGATGTTAGAGTATGAATCAAGTCCCCCCACTCCTAAATTCTTATACTGAAATCCTAACCCCCAGTACCTAAGAATGTGACTACATTTGGAGATAGTGCCTTTAAAGTGGTAATCAAGTGAACAATGAGGCTCTTAGGGTGGATTCTAATCCAGTTGCACTCCTGTTTTACAAGAAGAGGCTTTTTGGACATGGAGAAATAACAGGGACTTTCTTGCACAAGACGAAAGACCATGTGAGGACACAGCAGGAACCAAACCATCTTCAAATCAAGGAGAGACGCCTCAAAAGAAACAAAATACACCAACATCTTGATCTTGGACTTCTGCCTCCAGAATGGCAAGAAAATAAAGCTGTTGTTTAAGCTACCCAACCTATGCTTTTTGGTAAGGTGGCCTTAGTAAACTAATACAAAGGACTTAAACTCAAGAGTCTGACCTGAGAAACCACAGTTCTAACCACTGTTCTAGAGTATCATGGCTCATATAATTATTTTTCTTTGTTCCCAGCTTCTAAATATGTAGTTATTTATATGTATTTATTTACATGGTATTCTAATCTATCTATATTACTAATTCTCACTTTGAACCTTTTTTATCCAAGCAATTATAGAGAGTTATTTAGGAATAAAAGTCACGTTAGGTTCTGAGTAACCTGAACATCAACCTCAGATTTTGTGATGGTTCACAAATGATGAATCCTATAAGAGACCACTCCTGATTCTGGACCATCCATTATGAAAGGCATAAAATGATTTTGTTAAAAATTGTTTTAAAAGCAACCTGGAGGTTTCTTAACACTAGAGAATTCAGTGATAGAAAGAATCCCACTTCAGTATTTTGGTTACTGTAACATTTCCTCCTATAATCCTGCAATGATTTCATCTTTGCTATATGATTATTTGAAGAGAAGAAATCAGGGGCACCTGGGTGGCTCAGTCAGTGAAGCCACCAGCTCTTGATTTTGGCTATGGTCATGATTTCACTGTCATGGGATCAAGCCCCATGTCAGGCTCTGTGCTGAGCATGGAGCCTTCTTGGGATTCTCTCCCTCCCTGTCTCTATGCCCTATGCCACCACTCAAAAGAAATAAATAAACTAAAAAAAATAAATAAAGAGAAGAAATCTAAGGGAAATGACTCCTGGTTAGATACTTCCTGTGTATCCATGACCTCAGAAAATCCTGACTAACATTATGGAAGGGTTTTTAGGCAGCAAGTAAAATCTGAGAGCTGTTTGCCTAGGCTAATACATAAATTATCTGGAATGGAAAAATAAATGACAAAACAATTGTTATCCCAAGAAAGCTTACTGTCCATCCCAACTGATGTGGACTGCCTTGCTTACTGTGCACCAACAATGTTTGTGACATTTATTATTAAATCAGTAGGTATTTAGCTTTCTACACCCATAATATCTTTTCTTTTTTTAAAATTTGCCATATTGTAACACATTACATTGAGGTACACATCAAAAATGTTAGTAATAAAAAACACATTACAAAGGGAATAGCAAAATTCCTACAAAGTATATTTCTTAAAAACCTAAATTAGGCTTATATTCCAATAATCTTATTCTGTTAAAATTCAAAGTTCTTTTTCTAATGTTTATTTTAGTTTTGAGAGAGAGAGAAAGGAAAAGAAAGAGAGAGAGAGAGAGAAAGCATGAGCCAGGGAGGGGCAGAGAGGGAAAGAGAGAGAATCTCAAGCAGCCTGCACACCACCGGCTCAATCCAATGCAGGGCTTGAACTCCCAAACTGTGAGATCATGACCTGGGCCAAAATCAGAGGCTTAACAGACTGAGCCACCCAGGAGCCCCAAATTTCCGGGTTCTTCAAATGGCAATCAATTTAAAAGACTTTTGCACTATCGATATGTAAATACTCTGGCAATACTTACCTTTACAAAACAAGTAGGAGTGCTATATTAAAAAAATTTTATTTAAATAATGCTAAAATGGCAATAAAATATGGGAAATTCTCAGAAGATAAATATAAGGCAGGTGTGAGAATCCAAGGAAGGATATCAAAGACTGATGACAGCCATTGACTTGGGATATTTTACAAATACTGTTTCACCAGAAGTTTTGGTTTGAATAGTTACTGAAGGTATAGGAGATAAAGTAGGAGGCCCTTACAAGCCTGGAGCATTGGAAACACAGAACAATGAATGAATTCAGGACTACCTAAAACTGTTAGACACTTGATGGGGGAAAACAATATTTGGTCCCCATCATTCACTACATAGAAGCATTAATTCCACCGAGGTTGTCAAAGGCAAAGGTAAAATATTATGGAAAAAAAAAAGAGAAAAAATCATTTCTTACAGGAAAAAATCCATAGCTTTAACAATGTTTATTAAAAATAAAAAAGATTAATAGTTCCAAACCCAAATTAGAAATTTATATTGAAAAGACAAGATTCACAACATTTAACACAAAGAGGCAAATAAAAAAAAAAAGAATAGAGTGAAATTAATGAAATAGGAAGCAAAGGTACAATAGAGTTTCAACTAAGCTACTAAGACTTATAAAGCTATATAAAGAAGGTCTATGACAATACTAATAAAAACACATGGAATAATGTGAGGAGTAGAAAGAGAAGGTGAATATAAACAAGGTAGGTATATGTATGTTCAAAGGTAGAGATTATTAGATAATGTATGCAAATCAATTTGAAAATCTTATTGAAAATAGTCACATTCCTAGAAAAAGAAATACAGTAACTGAAATTGACTTAACTGTAAACTGGAAATTTCTATAGTCCTAAAATCATTGAGGATATGGGATTAAGAGTTTAAATATTTACATAAGGAAAACGCCAGTCTCAGATCACTTTAACTGAGTTCTGCCAGACATTCAAAGAAGAGATAACCCAATCTTACATAAACTATTTGCAAAACTATGTTTTTTAGAGATATATCTATAAGTGGTAAGGGATATATATCCAAAGTCAACATAATTTGAGATGGTTGCCTTAAAGTAGGAATCAGAGGCTACAGAGTAGAGACTAAAAGGAGGGTTTAAACCATTGGTATTGTTCTGTATCTTAGGCTGAGTGGTGGATACATGGGTGCTCCTTCCATTTTCTATATGTATATTGTACTACAAACCTTTTAAATATTAGCAATGTCAAAATGCTTTAAGACAATAAAAAATTCTTAAGCTTTTTAAATTTGGTTTTTCAAGAAATAATACATTCACAAACTTCAACAATAAAAAATGTAAAAAGGTAAAGAATGAAAATTTCCTTCTCACCCTTATCTTAATCCACCCAATTTCCAACTCCCCCAACAAGCGACAAATGTTTCTAATCCTTTATATTCTTCTGCATTTCCTTAATATACAAGCAAATATGAGTATTGTATTTCCCACCCTATTTTTTTTACATTAAACATAATATATTATCTACAATATTAAGTCCCTTGCTGTTTTTCTCAGCAACGTATTTAGAGAGCTATTTCAGCACAAAAAAAAGTTTCCTCATTTTTTTAGATTTGTGTGGTATTATCATTTATTAAATCAGAATATGTCAGTTCTGCCTAGTACCCTTCCCATGGATATATCATATGTTTTTGTTTTTTCTTCCAAATTTTTGGTTCTTGCAAACAATTATCCTATAAACATCTTTAGAAATATTTATTCTTGGAAATACATTTGAATATCTCTTATGAAATATTTCTCATGTGTGCAAGTGTGTCTGAAGGATAAATTCCCCAAACAGTAGGTGAATCAAAGTACAGGCTAATTTGTAATTTTGATAGATAATGCCAAATTTTCATCCTTCCTAAAGCAATATAAGGAGAGCTTATTTCCTCATAGCTTCCTTGAGAAACAGTATGTTATTAAACTAGTCCATAGTTTCAATTTCTATTTCTCTCAGTTTGAGTATGGCATAGCATTTTTTCATATTTTTAATGACACTATATTTTTTTTTCTGTGAACTACCTGTTCATATCAACTGCATATTTTTCTACTGGGTTTTTCCTTTTCTAATCAATTTCTAGAAACCTTTTAATACATTAGAACACTTGACTCTATGTCTGTGATATAAGTTGAAAGTTTTCCCAGTTTCTCATTTGCCTCTTGACTTTGCTTATGTTTAGTCCATGCAAAAATTTTTGAATTTCATTTTTTAATTTAGTCAAATGTAACCTTTTTAAAAACTTTTTGGAATTTAAGTCATAGTAGAAAGGTCTCTATTCTAAGATTATAAAGACATTATTTTATGTTTTCTACGAATACTTCTGTGGTTCCCATTTTTTTAATTTGAAATTTTTAATATATTTGAAATTTACTATAATATATGATGTGATGTATGGAGCTATGCTGTTTTTCATTTCTTTTCCTAAAGAGAAATCATATCTAAAGTAGATTACTGTCAACTTAGAATACAATAGTATCATAAGTACATTTTAAAAACTGTATTATTTTAAGAGAGCATGACTCTGTATTATTTACTTTCTCAGTATGGGTCTAACACAAGGTCTTCATACATTATTTTAAAAGTCATTAAAAAAGCAGTTAAAAAGTCACATAAATTGATAGTGGCTAAGTCATTCCAAGGTCACCTTTTTCCCAACTCAGCAATAGCAATGCTAAAACAATCTCAAGTAAAATCTGATACAGAGCCATTTTACTCCCTTTTAATGAACTGAAGTAAATATTTTATGCTTAGACACGTTATTAAGACCCACACTTCTCTCCATTTTTTAATGAGTTCAGAAAATCCCATCTGTTAAAAAGTCCAGGTCACAAAATTCCTATAGGAAATCCCATGAGAACTGACCATCATAAATCTATACAGTAGGGAAAACACCTGAATAAACTCATGGGAAGCTCCCAAACAGTACCTCAGCTCTCGTACATATCTACATAGTTGCTTGACAGGTATCGTGGTCACAACATCCTGTCCCATTTGCCCTAACTTACCAACAAATATAGAGAAGATGCTAAAGAGCTAAGTGGAGTAGCCATGTTGAGATGTTCCCTATCCCATTTTCTTCTTGAAATCAAGAAACACATGCTTCTGAACACAATGGTTGGCTTTACTGAATGACTATTTCATTTAGAGATAGGTCTGATGAAGTTTCATCTTCCTTTAGGACTGGGGTTATCCCAAAGCTATTGATTGCCAAGATCCTGAATGACTGGGAGTAGTGGATATGTACAATCTGTCTCTGATTTGAAAATCCCTGAGTGCTGCCTTCTTTTCATGAGTAGATGTTTACTGAATGTAATGCCAGTGGAGAACTCCAAGCACAGTAAACAGTATGGTGAAAATGAAACAAGTTCATTGTACAGGCAGAACAGAGTTACATAGAAAAAGGGTTAGGAAAACAAGGGGAAAGTTATTAAAAAGCAATAATATCACTGGAATGGTTGAGTCTTAATTTGTCATACGAGTTCCAGGAGGACAGAGTATTTATAGGTCACCATTTATATACTAATAAAATGAGCAGCTTGGATTAATCTTGAGAGGATCTCCCAGTAGTGGCATCTATTATTCTCCAGAAATGCAAGAGCAAAGGTAGTTTTTGGTTGAGGAGAGGGTGCCATACTTGAGGGACAATAATCCACTTCTTTTGCTCTTTTACTAAAGTATTGATAATGATTTGTTTGTCAGTCTCATTAATCAAATTTATTTATAATTGGTAAATATTCTTATATTATTACAATTAAAATATGTATAGTTACATATCTTTAGTTTTTTAAAGTCTGGAATTATACATACAATTTTGTTTTACTACTCTGGAGAAAAGTTTGTTAAAACATGTTTATAATGCCCATTAAATGACAAAAGAGCAATTGTGGCAAAATAAGATTTAACATTCTTTTCTCTAGAAAAATGTTTTCCAACACCCTTTAATAAATAAGTTGTGTAAAAATCACTCTTTTTTCTGAGACTGGCTAAATTCTCCAGTATACAATCAATGAGGGAAATAAATTTATAGAGCCTTCAAAAACAAATAAATTCACAAAAGTAGGCAATCTGAATGGTGTCTATACCTTCCTGCCTCTAGAAAAAGGTGCTTTATTATGACCATAATAAATTATGGGTTTTTTCCTTCATCAATGTAATGAGTCAGTTGCTGATGTTCTTAAATATTTCTTTATAAAAGTCAGTATGTGAAATAACTCAGTTCTTCTATTTATTGATTAACATGGAATGTAGCCTGCCCTAACACAGGTGCTCTCCTTTAGTGATTTCCTATATGAATGAAAATAGAGAAGGTCCCTGTTTCCTTAAGATGGAAGTCATTTGCTTTTTTTTTCTATATTTCAAAAAGAGAAACTTTCATTCATTCACAGCTCCTCCTAGATGAGTTAAAATCAATATCATGATACCTTTATTTTGAGGCTTGCCCATGGTGAGTTTTTAAGGTATTTTATAATATGACTACTTTATAAAATGCAAAGATTCTCATTAAGTTTCACATACCAAGCAGGAAAGGATCTTTTAATGCTACCTACACTAGCACCTTTGGAGCTACAATGGTCAGAGCTTCCTTTAACAATGGTACATAAAATATACTCAAACCTGTCCAGGAAAACAGTGGCTTTGTGGTTCTGCCTGTGGATAAAGGAAAATAACAGGTTAAATGGAAAGATTTAATTGAACAGTCTATCAGAATTTATTTATCTTTCATTCCTTTTTGTCATCTTTTCTAATGAAAATCAGTGTTCATTTTTCAGTTATAATGAATTAAAGCAGCAAGGAAATTATCTTAAAAGGGGCAAAATTGGGCAGGAGCTGGCACCTCTGAGTCACCCTGAGAGGCAGATTGTGAGATGCAATACCCATGAGTGTCGACAGCCTTGAACTACTACCAAAAATCCTTAATAGTCCTCCTCAAAACAACATGTTTATGAGAAGATGATTCTGCATTTTTCCATGAAAAGGAAGGGGCCAGATTATCAAAAATTGGCTCATAATTCAGGGTCTGTGCTGACAGCTCATCCTGGAGTCTGGTTCGGATTCTGTGTCTCCCTGTCTCTGTTGCCCACCCTCCCCCCCCTTGTGCTCTCTCTCTCTCCCCACTCTGTCTCTCTCTCAGAAATAAATAAACATTAAAACATTTTTAAAATTACCTCAGATTGTTGAAACAATAATTGCCTCATGTCATAGATGAGGAAAGAGTGCCAGAGGTCACACAAATTAAATTAGGTAAGTCTTTATCACACTTAACACACCACCTGACTTTCCACACCCCTGGAACTCAGAACAGTGTCTGGGGCAAAACAATCAATAAATATTCATTAATGTTAAAATGAAATAAACTTAAATCTTCATTCAATCCACTCTACTGCTTCAAGGGCTAGACTTTATAACTGACACTGGCTTGTATCTTCATTCTATCATTCTACAAATCAAGTGACTTTATAGTGATTTGGAGTTTATATTATATTTTTAAAAATATATTGGATTGAATCAACAATAAATTTAAAATAACATTAAAATATGCCCACAGATGTTTAAAATCTATTTGAAAGCATTATATACCCCCAAATACTAATGCAATGTCATGTCTCCATATTTTAATTATTTATTCATAGCTATTTAATATGATAGGTTTTCTAAATTTACAGGAGTCTAGTTTATGATAAAAGGATTGAAAGGAATATATGCACATTCACATTTCTGAATCTAAATTTTCATTTAGTGACATTTTATTTAACAGAACTTCATCCATCCTCAGAGATCAAAAGGGACATGAAATAAATTTGACATGAAGTGAAATATTAGTACTATGGTTTTAAGAATATAATAGACGATCTGTAAAATTTCTAAATCCATTTAAAAGTGATAGAATTAATAAAATTTAACAATGAATATATTCATAAATTCAATCATAAAAATGATGCATTAAATAAACAATGAAATTCACTATAAGAAGACATGAACTACAGCATCTTCCATGCACTGTGTATACTTGAACTTGAACCCTTTATTTCTGATGTGATGCTAAACACATTCTTGAAAACTGGCAAAAAAGGATATCACAGAGGCAAATGCCTCCTACTGTCCAGATGGTTAAAGATCAAAAAGTAAGAAACACAAGAGAATTCTGCCTTTTCCCAAGCACAGACCATTTAGTCTCTTCTCTGTAGAAAGTTGTCCACATTCCCCATTAACCCTGTCATATATTTATGTAATAGGCAAGAAATATGATCTACATTGATTACAAATATGCTACATAAAACCTATTACAAAACCACTGAAAGACTGATTGTCTTCTGAAAACATTTTCAAACATCTATTCTTATTCTTCATGCTATAGTTCCTTCTTCAATTTCACATTCAACACCACACTTATTGTCAGTGTCTTGTTAATAGAAGACCTGGTAGGAGACTGTAAAACTGGAGGCTTGAATTACTACAATGTAGAGAAAGGCACACAGTGTAGTGGAGTAAAGGGAATAATATAGGTTTGGCAAGAATGAAAAGATAAACTGCAAAGGATAAAAATCAGCAACCCATCACTCCAAGAACCAGTGTCTAAGATATTTGGTTATTAAAACTATGCTGAAGTCAGTCCAAATGTAGGGAAACAAAGTATGTGGATGGTTAGGGATAACAAATGTGATTGTGGGTTTCAGAAAATGATAGTTGCAATCGTACAGAGAAGAAAGTTTCTCCATTCTAAGCCAGTTAGAATATATGAACATGAGCAATTCCTGCCATGTAGTGTCAGAACTATAAATCTCCAAAATAAAAACTATACAAAGGTATCAAATATAAAACCCAATTGATATGACTTCTGTTAAAGTGTTCCCAGATTAATGGTTATAATATTTATTTCTAAGATCATAGGAAGATTACAGAAAAATCAAAAAACTTCATTTATGTTGTAATTATTTCAGAGAAGTGATCCTAATTTCCTTTCCCCCTTCTCTTCTCTTCTTTCTCCTATCCAGTTAAAATAACTATCTTGGTGTTTTCTCTTAATCTAGTTTCCAATATTGGAAGAGTTACGGTCTTTTAACTTCTTGCAAATTTTAAATTGGAACTAACTAGGATAATAAGCAAAGAACAACTTATGGTGTTGACCTCAAAATGACTTTTTATCTGAGCTATCTTTTAGTCTTTCCAAAAGTGAGTGTAAGCCATGCATATTGTAGATAAAGAATCAATGATCTTAGAGTAGCTTCCAAAGACAAAGCTCAGACACTCATGAAAAACTTGAGTTTTGAGGTGAAGACCAGTGTTGAGGGTAATGGGGATATAATTATTGGTTCATGTTTCCATCATGATCAGAGAGGGAAAAATTCCCCCTTTGAGGATGAATAACAAAAAGAGGCTTTTTATTAATTAAAAAACCTTTCTCTTTGGGCACCTGGATGACTCAGTTGGTTAAGCACCCAACTCTTGATTTCAGCTCAGGTCATGATCTCATGGCTCATCAGGTCGAGTCCCAACTTAGACATGGAACCTGCTTGGAATTCTCTCTTCTCTCTCTCTCTCTCTCTCTCTCTCTCTCTCACTGTCTCTCTGTCTCTCAAAAATAAATAAATAAACTAAAAAAAAGAAAAAGAAAAAAAAACCCTCTCTTTAAAAGCAAAGTATAACGTGCTGAAACAAATTAAGATCTTCATTCAGTCTTTTTGGATTTGCTACTAAGTCCAGGCATTATTCAAGGCACCAGTAATGACAGGACAGACAAAACCCCTACTTGTGTGTTCATATCAATTAGAAAAAATGTAAAATGAAGAAAATAAATAAGCTATATGATGTATGAGAAGGTGATAAAAGCTATGGGGAAGCAATAGAGCAGAAAAAGGAAGTATGAAGAACATAGGTCATATAATCTTAAATAGGGAAATTTCGAGAGGTCTCTCTAGGAAGGTGACTTTTGGGCAAAGATGAAGAAAATGAAGGAATAAACCACGTGGATTTTGGGGAGTTGGGAGAGAGGCAGAAAGAATAGAAGTGCAAAGGTTCTGAGCTGGAGGATTGCTTGGCAAACTCTTGGCACGGGGATGACAATTTGGCCAGAGAATAAAGAGTAAAAAAAAATATTCTTAAGAAATCTCTAGAAGGGCGCCTGGGCGGCTTAGTCGGTTAAGCGTCCGACTTTCGCTTAGGTCATGATCTCGCGGTTCGTGGGTTCGAGCCCTGCGTCGGGCTCTGTGCTGACTGCCAGCTCGGAGCCTGGGGCCTGTTTCAGTCTGTGACTCCCTCTCTCTCTGACCCTCCCCTATTCACGCTGTCTCTCTCTCTCTCTCTCCTAGAAATAAATAAAACATTAAAAAAAAAGAAATCTCTAGAAAAAACAAGGTCAGGGGTGAGAGGGTATATTGTATAGAACTTTAGAAGCAAGAAATGAAAATATTTAACACTTACTTTTGCGTTATACAGGTGAAAAGGCCCAACCCAATCAGAAAATCCACTATTCTGCTCTACTGGTGATTACAAACTTCCTATCAACCCTCCTCATTCTCCATTATAAGGACACTGGTTTTTATTCTTGCAGGTTTTGAGAAGAGTGAAATGATCTGAGCTCACTCTTGCTAATGTGTTTTAAGTCCACTCTAGTAGGAGCCAAGGGCAGAAGCAAAGAGACCAGTTTTCAGATCATTAAAATATTCCAGGTGGAAAAATGTTGAAGTCTTGGAAGAGGGTAGTGGTGTCTTGGTTAGAGAAGTGGCCAGAGCATGGATATCACATTTTGAAGGAGAGCCCACAGTATTATCGAACTAATTGGATGTGATTCTGAGACAGAGACAGGGAAGAGAAGCTGATTGGAAAGACCTGGAACCCAGAAGGTTGAGTTGACACTTGGAGAGATGGGAAGTCTAAAGGGGAAGCAGGTTCAGAGTGAGAGAAGACATGTTTGGTATTTTGTAAATGATAAATGTGAGATGTTCATTAGACATCCAAATAAAAATGTTTATATACAGGAATTAAAGGAAAGGATATTACTGGTCTTCTCTGTGGATGGCAGATCCAAAAACCATTTCATATTTTTCTAGCATGAAAATCTTATATATATTTTTGAAAAACATTTATGTAAGAATTTATAAATCAGTAGGCAAATATTCAATCCTATACTACTGAGTGAACTATGTTTATATGTGTATAATGTCACATCTTTTTCTTAACAGGTAGCAAAGTGTTTATAGTTTCTGTCTGATACTTTTATGATTCCAGTTATTAAAAAAGGGGCAGAAGAGAACACACTCATTGTTATTTTTAGAGAGAAGTGATACACAGAGACAGGGTTTTGGACGTTGTTGTTGTGTAAAGAGAGACTACACGTCAAAGCCTTGACCATCATGTCCCCATGGACTCTTTTTATTGGCCAAGTATTTAAATCTAGATATCAGATACCCTTGACATTTTGAAAATGTTTTATGTATGTACACTTTAATACACTTTAATGTACTTTTAGTGTGGAATGGATTCCATATCTCTGTTTTTTCTTGCATTCTTTGGTTGTCCTGAGTTCCTTCCATCCTGTGATGTTTCTTCAGTTGCTGCTAGAAATGTGGCCCCTTCCTGACATGGCTTTACAAAGAGGTGGCAATGATTATTCTTGATAACCTGAAAATCTGTGTACAGGGAAATCATCTGCATTTGAGCCAGATAAAGCCATAAATTCTATTACAGAGGGTTCTAGGTAAATGTCTCTTTTCCCTCATTAGATGACTTTTCATCTATAGGTAAGTTAAATGAGGGAAACTCACAGAAGATATAAATCGGTATTCGTTAAGCATTTTTTCCAAGCCAGGCTGAATAATTTTATTTTATGTAATAGTTTGAAATGGAATTATGTTTAATAGAAATTATTTAAATCAATTCTTCTTTATAATTTTGAATTTATGTCTAATCCCATAACTTTACATCAAAAGTGAAAATATCAGCTACTTACTGATCATTCCCATTTTTCTATGCAACTTAAAAGTTAATTCACTTCTTCTTTCAAACTATCCTTTGAAATCTTGTCTAAAATTTACAGAATATAAAAAATGAAATTTTGTTTAAATGAATTTTATGTTTTCCCCCTTAAGCTCCAAACATATAAATGTCAGAAAATCTCAGATATTCCAACCTAAATAGCTAACTAAAATTTCTCTAAAAATAAAGTTATTGTCCATTTTTAGATGACATTTTAGAAATTTACATTTCACAGGTGCAACAGATCCAATACTACCAAATTCAACATTCACCATATGCAAAATTATTTTTAAAGCAGAAATGTATGTTTATTCAAAAATTATATTATACCATTTATAATCTTATGTTGGAATAAATTGCTCCCTCAAAAGGTAATAGGTATTTAAGCCAATTGTAAACAGTGTGCTTGTATTCTTATGAAGGACTTGGATAAATACCTCTTACACATCTTGTTTTGTTTTCTTTCTGGACAGTTTTGAAAACAAAAAGTGTGTGGTTTTGGAATTTTATTTATCTTCTAAACAAGTCTGAAAACTGAAAACTAGATTAGGAATAAGACCATGCTTGAATCTCTATCATATGTAAACCACTTATAGTCCATTGCAATTTTTCAAAATAGTTGGGGATTGATTCAGTCTTAAAGTTCTATGCACATTTATTTCAGTTTTCATTGAGGTCAGTCTCATTCACCACAAATAATTTTGACAGAATAAATGAATTGATATCATTAAAAACACAAATATTTGCATTGAAACTTGAAGCTAAGCCAAATACTGACCAACACTTTCTGAATTGTAACATGTCCACTATCTACTATAAAAGTGCATTCTTGCATTTAAATCTATGCATATTTGGTTTTTTTCTTAATTTGCAAAGTATCATTTGCACCCTCCACCTTTGAGAAACAGTAAAATTTGGCCATTTCAATCCACACAATTGCTATTTTATGTTTTTTCCCATAGTCCAAAGGAATGAATTCCCACACTTATCACAGAATAGACTCCATTATAGTATCTCCTTGTGTGGGGTCAACCTATGGATGCTTAGAAAATAAAAACTTGAACTTGTGAAAAATTATATTCTTTAAGCTGCTAAAATCAAGATGTAGTATGTTTCAAAGTCAAGTTTCCTTTTGTAGTCTTACTTATTTGCCACTTTTCAACTAGCAAATTGTGCTAAATAATTCCAATTGCATATTGAAATCAGTTTTCCTTCAACCAAAACAAACACACAAAAAAACAAATTCTTCTTACTACTGAAGATAATTACACATCCTGAATATGTAGCCAATCTTCTACTTTTGTGCCAATATATTTTATATAACTTGCTGATTCTTACATGATCTAATGGTATCATTAATTTAAAATGCACCACTAATTTTTAGGCTATATATCTATATAGCAAACTTAAAATGGAATATATGCCAATGAGCTTATTGATGTAAAAATGTAAATACTATATCTGAAAGTTCAAATATCATGCCAGAGCTGTGCTCCTTTTATTTTGTGTGTTGAAAATCCCTCTAAAATGTCCTGATGGCTGATGGCAGCTTTTCAAGTAATTATTAATAAATACACACAAAATAAGAATCAAAAAATATATTAACTAACCAGACCAGTTAGACATTTAGATTAAACAACAGAAGAATACATAGCCTCTCAACAGGTTTTCTTTATATAATTTCTCTAAAGGGCCATAAACATATCCATAAACCTTTAGGCTGTTTGTGGAAGGAAAGGAAATCTGTTTCTGAAGATACACTGCCATGGCTCTAAGGGTTTCTTTTTGTGAGTGATAAACATGTTCCCCGAGGTCTGAAACAATGCTCCATTCTATTGATGCATTAGAGGGACCTCTGCTCCCGTAGGACTAGTACAGAAACTTCAAATGTTTAAATTAACAATGTGACCTAGTTAACAATATTAGAGAGAACCTAGCTGCTCAGCTTTCCTGCTCATGAATGTATGGATTTTCAGTACAGTAAAGTAAACAAGTAATTTCTGTGAAAAGACTTAAGGAATGTCTGCCTACACTATGCAAACCATTATTGAAATAAAAGAAATCATGCATGCCCACTTCAAAAACATCCTTGAACAAATACTTGTATATTATTTTAGCATAATGCCAGACTTGTCAATAACGTGTTCAAGTTACAGTATTGAACCTACACAATAAAGACTTAATACACTATGGGAATGTTCAAAGCAAGGCCTCAATATCCTTCTTCAAATGATATTTATATTTCAACCTTATGACATAGATGCATGTATTTACTTTTCCAAAGAGAATATAAATAGAATCCATATCCTAGTATCACTGCTTTATCTCATTTTTAAAGAGGCACTTCTTCATATTTCTTAGAGCGTATTTTCACGATAATCTCTTCCTTTAAAAATATCAGGCAAAAATGTATGCAAATATCACTGACAATAAAAGGAAAGTTATTTATTTTTAAACAAGCTTTGGAAGCAGCCACCCCTGAAACAATGGAAGGAAGAAAGGATATAAGGACTAGCTGGTGGAACAGGCAGGGCAAAAGGAGTATGAACTACAGGCCTATTCCAAATCAAATGTGGTAATTCTTTGATGTCTACCTATTTTCAGTAACAAGATGGCTACAAAAGTAAAGCATAGATCTCAAAATAGCCAAATCCATTAGGACAAACAGCTGTGTGTGTGTGTGTGTGTGTGTGTGTGTGTGTGTGTGTGTCTACGGTGTGTGTGTGTGAGAGAGAGAGACAGAGAGAGAGAGAGAGAACTATCACAATTAAATTGAAAGACTATAGGGGTGCTTATTTATGAAGTTATGTGACAATAGACATAACACAGAAAATCACGTTAGGGAAAAACACCCCTAAACGATGCTAGTTAGCTGGTGCTAAAGGGAAAATTGATAAAGTTGACCAAATATCCCTTGATCAAACAGCTCCAAAAACATTCCTGGAAACCGAGTTTACTCACAGATTGAACTAGATAAAGCAATTTCAAAAGGCATCATTGTAATTTGTTCATTCATTTAAAAATATTTTACACAATGCAGCCAACTCTCACTTGCTCATTTGAAGAAGAGCAGACACACAGCAATGGGAAATTAAGTTTCCAAATGTTGGGTAAGGGAGAGAGTGGGAATCATACTTAGATAGGTATACACATAAAATATGCCTTTCTGGTTATTTTTATATATGACCCTAACCTTATGAGAGGGGAAAGAAGCTGGCTGTACTGGTTGACATCCAAAGCCAGTAGAATTTTAAAAGTTGGCAATAAATAGTGTATTTTAAGAGAAACATGTGAGACTGAAAAGTTGTCCATCCTTCTGTACTTTGTTTCTATTTTATTCTAATGCATATACTGCCTAACACTTGCTTCTGCAGTATATAAAGTCCAAGACTATAAAATATATGTCAGGTGGGCAAAAATGTAAGAATCTCATGGGTCAAGTTCTTACAAAGATAAGAGCAGCTGTGGCTTTTTATCCCCAGGTCATTCCAATCTCTATAATATTTATGGGCAGAGCAGAGTACCTGACAATTGTTATTCTTCTGCACTTGATTGAGTCTGGCATTTCTAAGGTGTATTTCAATCATATTATTTATATATATTTATGTATTTTTACAAATGTTAGGTAGGCCATCAATGATACTGCAAATTGGTGTGCTGATCTTGATTTTAAGATTTTTGGCTATAGAATTATAACTGGAATTTTTGAAGCTTTTGGCTAAAAATATATAAAGGCTGCTACATGCCTTTATTTCTGTTGGTTTCCAAGAGCTCCTTCAGATATTTTTCTTTCAAAAGAATATTTTAGTGGTAGATTTTCGATCTCAAAAATTGTCACTCTGAAGAGGTGGTAAAAATCTTGCTTTTTCACACTGGAATTTGAAATTTAAAGTAAGATTTTAAAAATGTGCTATAATTGTACAATTTCTATGAAATAAAAACTAAATAGCATAAGGATTCCACATCTAGATTTGAATTATAATATGCTGTCTCAGATGCCCTCAGATGCTTTCATTATGTCTTACTGATGCAATATGTTCCTTCAATCTTTTGAAAAGAAAATCTGTACTTACAGGGTCATTAAGATAATTAATTTGAATATTTGAGAAAAATTGTATTGCTCTTGCTCACCTGATACCTATGTTATGTTGAGACCTGTTGTTTTTTAAGGAAAAATATATTTCACTAAAATGGCACAGATTCAAGATTGCATTACAAATTAATTTGGAATTCCCTTAAGCAAGTTCACTGAAAGTCTATTTCACTAACCTTCATTTTCATTAACTTTAGCAGAAATAGTTTTCCAGAGTTAGCATCTCACATATATAACACATTTATAACATCTCTAAGACCATTGAATATGTATGATTTATTTTATAAGCCTGTCACATCAAGAATTTATTAGAGCTCAATAAAAATATATATGTGCATGTGACTATATATGTATGTATATCTTTCCAACCAGTGCACAGGAATTAGAAATTAGCCCCTTATCTGTACATGGCAATTTTATGTCCAAAATTAGCTGTCAAAACACTATTCATGTATGAGTTCTCTTTCTCTTGGTCAAAGAGTTTGGGGAGGGGGTGGGCAATGTTCTTAAAGTACATTAGACTGGGATACAATGGGGTCTTAAATAAAAGACACATTGTGAAAACAGGAGTTAAAAAAAATCCACCCTCTTTTCAAATTCAACATCTTAATATGGGGAACATATCTTTTCACAAGACTCCAAGAATTAAACAACATAGAAGAGTTCAAGTGTTTAGTTTATCAGCTCCTCTGCCATTCCTTGTCTCCAAAATTCAAGGCCAGTGATAGTCACTAGGACACATTTTCTTTGAAATAAAGATCACTAGACAGGAAATACATTTATCATACTAATTTCCTAGAATCATCTAGTTACCTGTGTCCATTAAAAGTACATTGGAATATGACAATTTCAGAGAAAAACAATGAAAAACAATCACTATGTTAGCTGAAATATGGCTTCATAAGAAACAGGGCTACATTTAATTAGCTTCCATTGTGTATGTGTCTTTTCTGTTTTTTATTATAATTCATATCACTGGCATGGACTCATGAGCCAATCTTTTCCAATTTAAATTACTACCAAAGTTTACAAACTTGATGTGAAGATTACATTATATTTACAAAGAACTTGGCACTTAACAGAATAAATTATTGACTTTTTTCTTTAACTCCAGACGAGGGCACCCATGGTTCAGGCGAATGGGAAAGCCCAATGCCTTATTATATATTATGCTACATTAACATGAATAAATAAGTTTCCAGCTGGTCATTCCTCCACAGTGCTGTCCCTCTTGCTGAAAACAAGTACCTTCCATTTCTAATCCATGGGGAGTGCAGAGAAGTTATCAGTCCAGAGAGAGCAAAGGTTGCATGTTTTCTTCTTCATTTTTATCCATGCGTTTTAGTACTGTAGGATCCACTACCGACTGGGATCTGGAAATGATAAGGCCGATGTCAGTAAGTTATTACCAAATAATCATGCTCCTTTCTCTGTCTCTTCTCTATTATTACTTCTCTCTCATGGATGCGGATTATCTTCCCTACATCAAGGGCTTTATGAACGGAGAATGATGCACATTTACGGAGGGACATGCTTACCATGGGTTTTGCATCAGAGGGAGAAAACAATCCCCTCTGAGCTCTAAATAAAATAATGAGCAGCAAAGGATTCTGAATGTACCATAATAGGCTTAAGTTCTCCTCTTCCCAATCCATCAAGAGTCTTTTCTATGAGAGTGAGAATTTATAGCGTAGGACAGATGGATGATAATAGCATATTTCCAAGTAGAAAATTATTGCAGTGAAGCTATTGTTATGAGAAATGAAATAGAAATGAGAGGAGTCTTGGTTCCTGTTTTAAAAATCTCTGTTAAACAAATTCAACACGAATGTGAATTTTTAACCACTTTTTAAATGTTTATTTATTTATCTATTTTGAAAGAGAGAGTAAGAGCTTTGGAAGGGTAGAGAGGGAGGGAGAGAGAAAATCCCAAGACGCTCTGCACTGTCAGTGCTAGGCCTCACCAATGGGGAGATCAGAACCTGAGCTGAAATCAAGAGTCCATCCCTTAACTGACTGAGCCACTCAGGCATCCCTAACCATCTTTTTTTATTATTATTATTTTGAATGATCCCATTAGGAAAAAAAATCAAAATTTGAATGTGAGTTTTTGTTAAATTTACCATTAGATCATCTGCATAAATTCAGTCTTACTCTAGAAAGTTCCATGAAATGACTTAAGACTTTAAAAAAGTAAAAACCCCTCTTAATGATGCAGCAGCACTTTATGAATAGAAGAGCAAGTAATTTGAACTCCTTACACATGCCTGTGATAGTAGGTGGGGATTATAGCTCAATTCATCATTAGGAAACAACTTGAAACTGGGAAGGAGGAAAGTCAATGAAACATACTACTGTTATGGCAGGAAACTGCATTCTTAATAGCTATGGCATTAAAGAAGCAGCTGCCCTTTTTAAATTCTCCTCGGTAGTGAATTTTCCCCCTTCTGCTGCATTCCAGCCAATTGGCTATTGCTGTGGCAATGTGCCTCTTAGCAGACCTCATTAACTCTCAGAAAGAAAGACTATAAGCTAAAATACAACTGCACATGCTAATGAAAAAGAACAGCAATGGAACTAATTATCAAAGCAAAAATAATTATAGGATTAAGTGATTAACTGACTCATTTACTTAAATAAACTTAACTTCATTCCTAAAGAGGGAGTGAAAAGAAAGGGGAGGACATGAAAACAAGAATGTTTTATTACCTAAGTCGTTTTCACTATTTTATCTCAATAATTGGTTATACATGTGGATAACAGAAAGGAGACTAACTAAAGTTGAATGAGCGGATGAGTGAGAGAGAGACTGAGAGACGGGAAGGGAAAGAGGGAGAGGGACAGGGAGGGAAGGGGGAAAAAGGAGGAGGAGGTAGAAGGGAAGGAAGAAGAAAAGGAGGAATAAAAGAGATTTTGTATCAGTTTTTAATGCAATAATAATTTCTCTTTGGAAAAATAATTTTTTAAAAGTTTATTATTTTTGAGAGAAAGAGAGACAGAGCATGAACAGGAGAGGGGCAGAGAATGAGGGAGACAAAGAATTTGAACGAGACTCCAGGCTCTGAGCTGTCAGCATAAAGCCTGATGCTGGGCTCGAACTCACAAACCAAGAGTTAATGACCTGAGCCACTCAGACACTTAACTGACTGAGCCACCCAGGTGCCCCGTATCTTAGGAAAAATGATTTATTTGGTGAATATAATGCATTTTAACACAGGGGACAATGGCACAAAACACTTAGGAATTAGACCTTTAACACTGTATTTAGACTCAACTAAAAATAAATGGCCTCCCAAGAAAAATCCATGTTAAAACACAGAAAAAATTTCATTTGATGCCCCACACTAAAGTATTAACTTGAGTACTAGTGCCCACTAAGCTCTAAATTCCAAAAGCAGGGTCATGACCAGTTTCTCTCCTTACAGTGAACACAATGTGTATCACAGTCTGTTACACAATAAGACCTCAGTAATCTTAAATTCTACCCAATAAATAGTTTCCATACTGAATAAGCTGGGTATTAAGCATTTAAAACCAAGAGCAATAAAGATAAAGCAATTTATCCTATAAAAAAAGAAATTCTTAACAGAAAATCCATTTTAAAATTCCCACAAAGTTAGATTTATTCCATAAATGTTGATGCATAACCTAATAATATTAAATACACACCAAAGCTCTTCAGACAGCACAAAGTACACAATTTAAGCATTTGCCAAAAGGGTCTATTAAAACATATATCATGCACACACGTACACACACACACACACACACACACACAATCTTTTAAATCCTTATGTTCCCTGACTATTTTTAAAAAGTGATTAGAGGATATGGTGATTTTAATAAAATATTTTAAATTGCAATGCACTATTCAACCTGGGATTAAATTCCTAGTTTGCTTTTATCATGAACTACCGGTATCAGAATTGTTGGATGATGAGTGCTGGCTCCATATATAGAACAATTCCTCAATAAAAGCCAGGCAGAAATGATTTCTGATTAAGGTTTTTTGGTATTTAATTGTCCCAAGTATACCATTATTTTAGTCTAGATTTTTTTTTGCTCTCTTATACAAAACAATAGGGCTGATTGTTTTTTTAATTTTAGGTTATGTATTTTTGACAGAGAGAGAGCGCAAACAGGGGAGGGAAAGAGGGAGACACAGGATCTGAAATGCGCTCTGCACTGAGAGCAGAGAGCCAGATGTGGGGTTGGAACTCACAAACTGTGAGATCATGACCTGAGCTAAAGTTGGTCGCTTAACCAACTGAGCCACACAAGTGCCTTACAACAGGGCTATTTGTGCAGGATCATAATTGTTAGTGAATGTGCCTGTTGCAGCTACAATAGAAGGAGCTGTTTATCATTAACTCATAGTATATGGGAACCACCTCCACATAGCCTCTACTGTCTTTGCAATGAAGAACTTCTATTTTTTTTGCATGAAACCCAATAATTTAAAATTAATGATTCTGTTATCATTGATTCATTTATTTCACAAAGTTGTGCTATACCTTTGTGTTTAAGAAGACAGATTTTAGGGGCGTCTGGGTGGCTCAGTCGGTTAAGCGTCCCGCTTCAGCTCAGGTCAGATCTTGTGGTTCGTGGGTTCAAGTTCTGCATCGGGCTCTGTGCTGACAGCCAGCTCAGAGCCTGGAGTCTGTTTCAGATTCTGTGTCTCCCTCTCTCTCTGACCCTCCCCTGCTCTCTCTCTCTCTCTCTCTCTCAGAAATAAAGAAAACATTACAAAAAAGAAGACAGATTTTAGACAGAAATGGATTTCAATTCCAGTTCTGCTATTTGCTAGCTGTGACCATAAGAAGGCTATTTAAACTTCCTAGATTTTGTTCTTTTAACTGTAAGATGGAGAAAATAACACCCGCATCATACAGATGTACTGAGAATCAAACTCAATAATGCATGCATAAACCCCAGCACAAACTTTGGCACGTTGCAAAGGTAGCAGTAAAGGAAATAACTGATGGAATTCAATTGCCAGTCTTCCAATATTAGTAGTGCTACTTTGTGGCTATGTGACACATGGGAGTTACTTACCTTTTCTTTGTCTGGATCTCTTCACCAATGAGAGAGGAATAGTACTACCTCATTAGTTGTTTACGGAAGCAACGAGTCAATGTATACTAAGCATTAGATGGAGTTTGACATGTAATAGCAATAGATGTGGAATATTATTCAATAAAATCAGAGCTCATATAACCATGGCAACATTAATATTGCTGCTCACTGCAGCTATTATGCGCCTACCCTCAGCACTATCCTAGGTACTAGAGATATAAGGCAAAAGACATTCCTTCAGTTTAAAACACCTGTGATCTCTTGAACTTTGTATCTTTTCATGTGACTATGGTATTTGTCCATGAACTGACACAGGGAACAAAGTCTTCTTCCTACACATCTAGCTAAATTCCCCCAAAAGAGGAAATATTTACAAGCCTTTGACAAAGGAATGATTTTTTTTTCTCTCAATCTAAGATAATATAAAACTGGGGGGTGGGGGCAGAATGGAGAAGAGGAGGCAATTTTCTCCCATCCTTGATAGGGAACTGTAATTCCCCGACTTAAGAGAAGATGAGATCAAATGAAATAACTTTCTTAGCCTCATTATTCACAAGTTTCAGATAGCACCCTAAAAACTTCATATGATACAAAACTTAAACCAAACAAAGGATGTCTGAAATTCTAATCAGTCCACGTTTGAAGCAAGAAACTCAGGGTTGGGGAGGTTGACGTGCTGTGAGCCAAGTCTGCAGAGGACAGAATGGCCTAATCAATTGAAGAAAATCAAGATCCAAAAAGGCTTCAAAAGGTGGACAGATTGAGCCAAATCTAACAAGATGGTGTTAATCAATTAAAACTATCTGCTTGGAAGAAAAAGCTAAACACAGAAAGGGAGAAATTATGAGGATATGGATCTATAAGTAAAGAGCCTTCTAGTGTTAAGGAGTCTAATATGAGTCAGCAATGTGCTCTGGCTGAACCAAAGCAATAGAGTCAACAACAGAAATCAAAGGAAACCAATGAGGGCAAAGCTAGGATTCTGGAATCTAAATGCAAGTAGTGATATCATCAAATGTCACCTATTTAATTCTGGACGTGGCACCTAACAGGGGCCACTGACAGCAGAGCACTCCTTTATTCACTCCACTGGTACCCAGTGAATACGCTCTTTGTGCCAGGCCCTACTCCAGTCACTGGCAATTCAGAGAACAGGATAGACAAAGCCACTAAAGTCTTCATGAAACTTAAATTTGGGGAGGGGACATAGAACTAAATAAAATCAGTGATCTGACAGACAAAAAAAAGGAAATGAATGATAGGGAATGACCAGAATGAGGAGGATGTAGACCAAGTGGTTGAAGGGCACCTGGGTGGCTCAGTTGGTTAATCATTGGACTTTGGCTCAGGTCATGATCTTACGGTTCAGGAGTTGGAGCCCCATATTGGACTCTGTGCTTACAGCTCAGAGCCTGGAGCCGGATTCAGATCCTGTGTCTCCCTCTCTCTCTGCCCCCCCCCCCCCCCCCCCCCCCCCCACTCATGCTCTGTCTTTCTCTGTCTCTCACAAATAAATAAAAATTCAAAAAAATTTTAAAAAAAAGACCAAGTGGTTGATAAAGACCTCTCTTAAGGAGGTGACCTTGGATTGGGAGGTGCAGGAAAAGGGCATTCTATGTAGGGGTGGCAAGTGGAAAGAAGGATATTATGTCTGAAAGATGGGGAGGAGAGAGAAGGTGGGAAAGTCTTAGAGGGATGAAGAGGGACATTCTTAGAGGGATGAAGAGTTTTGGAAATAACATTTAGCAATTAACAGACACCTCTGAGAGCCCATCCACAGACTGACTTGATTGGAGAGCACAGAACTCACATTAAGAAGTCCTATTTTAAGAGAAGGGAGTTGAGAAGCCGACTTGGCTTACACATAAGCTTGCTGATGCTGAAGAAATTAAAGCTGGAGGTGTCTCCAGCCTTTCTATTCTTCCCAAGGCATAGTGGATCAGCCTGGGGAGAGGAATGTAGCATGCATATCCATGACAGTAACAACAATAGCAGCAGCAGCAAAAAAAAGTCCAGCCTCTGAGAACATGGTTGCCCCTGCTTGAGCAGAACTATGACCAAAAGACCTTAAGGTTTTCATAAGGAAAGATGCCAAGACAGTGTGAGAGATGACAGGTGGGATGCTTGGGCCACCTTGAGCTAGATGAAGAGAGACCTGCAGGGGCTATGGTTCTTATATTTCTATAATGAAAACTGAACCAAGAAATATTTGTTGCTATTATCCAAGTAAACTCTGATATACTGTGGCTTGGGGGAGCCTGAGAATTCAATACTCCTGGTTTGCTACAGAATGCAAACTCAGAGGCAGTTATGCATTTGGGCATGTTCAGCAACTCCCCCACTTACCATCACCAATAAGTGGGGCTAGATATGATCATATCCACAGTGAATCCAAAACACCTAGGGAAGTGCCCATTTCATAACATGTGTTCGATAAATCTTCATTGATTAAAAGAAAACAGACATAAAAGTACCATGAGAGTCAATGCAAGGAGTCAGAATCTCAATCAAGAATGAACTTTAGAAAGATTAAAACTGTATGAAAATAGAATGCTTTGCCCCAGGAATGGCTAGACCTTTAAACCAGAAACACGGCAGAGATATTTAAAAAAGAATCAAAGATTTCAGTGTACTGTTTGAAGTGTGTATGCGTGTGTATGTGTTTGCCATGAATCCCTTTCTTCAAATGAAATCTTATGCAAAAGTCCAGTACATTGCTTAGTTAGAAAAAAGAGTTGTTCTCCTTGTGGACATGGGCACTGTCCCCACCCCACTTCTTTGGCACTCCCCCAGAACTCTGAGGGTACTGTTTGAAAGACTACTTGATTTAGTGACTCCTAAGAGCCTGGTTAGATTGTCTGTGAATACAGAACAAAACTGTGTGGACATTACCTTGAATGATTTTATCTTTGACTTAACTTTCTTAAACATCTAATCATGTAGGAATAAAAGGATTTAAAATCCCACCACATATATATTCCCCAAAAGTATAAAACCTGGAGTTAGCTTGGGACACCCCCACACTGGCTCCAGCACACTTCCCAGCCAGCATACCTCTTCATGGACTTGGGGGAGAGCTCCTTTTCCACCTCCTTTACAGGCATACTGTAGGAGTCCACATTGTATTCACTGTCATCGTCGTACTCGTGATCTAGCAGTGTTCTTGCCCAGGTTCCCATGTCATAAGGGGGCAGCATTCCTCCAAACTCAGAAGGCAGGATCTCAGGATGGATTAGCTGATGTAGACTGTTCAGGTTGTTACCATGCAAAAATATCTACAAATGCAAGAAGAAGGATGAGGGGAGAACACACACAGGAGAATAAATACAATCCAAATGCTAGGAGCAGGGAGAAAGGATAGGAAAGGCAAAAATAAGAGTTTTCCATGTCTGTTAAAATATTTAAGTCCTTCATCCACTCTGTAAAACAGACAGGGCTGGTATTGTTATCCTAATATTTCATATAAAAATCCTGAGGCATGGAATTTTAAACAGTTTCTAGAAAGTCAGAGGGTGGTTGAGTTAAAGAGGTGGATCCCAAAATTTATAGTTTGAGGTCATGAGAAGAATCCAATGTGCATATTGATCTGTACATCATCCTGATGTTGTGCAAAGCTAATGGTGTGCTTAATGAATGCTGTTAAAATAGACCATTGTCATAAGGGACTCATCAACTATAGAGCCCATCCAAGTTATTAAGCCCAAAAGCTGTTACCACTTTGGCTTTCTCTTTATCATCAATAAAACTAAGACTACTGTAACCACTAGATTGCTGCTTTGTAATGCAAAGGGTGTAATGTAAATAAAAGCAGATTACCATCATCATAATGAAAGGTTGAGTGAAGGTTCAAATCCCAAAGGACTTAAGTTCTAAAATGTTGCCAGTATCTTCTCTACTAGTGGTTTCCATGTTTATTGTTCAAACAAAAATGGAATAATGGAGCAAAAATGTAAAGATGTATGTATACAGTAATTATTGGTATTACTGTCTACATTGAGCTTTATTTTTAAACTGGAAAATTATTCAAGCTTATATGCAAGATTTGTTCCTCCATAAATTGCTACCTCTTTTCTCTACTTTCATTTCAATCTCAAAACTGTAGATTGGTCTTTTCTGAAAAAGCATTGTTGTCATCTCAAATAATTTATAGAACATTTGTTTAAGGATTATAGTTTATAAGTAACTTAGAAATAGTCACTTATAGTTTAAAAGTGACTCATACTTCAGGTTCATGATGAACAGACTAATATATTTAGCTTGGCTTTCTGTACTTTTAAAGTCACAAAAGTAAATATATGGGAAAACAAAGAAAAACTAATCTACAACATCAAACAAAATGATAGAGATGGGAATTATTAATCAACAAATAATTTCAACAGATTATGGACCAGTAAAAGCAGATGAGAGAGGTTCACTGCTGGAATAGGCAGAGGAAATGGCTGCCTGAAATACTTGATGTGGAGCCAACAGAGGTAGAAGATGCCATCTGCTCCAAAGTACATTAGGTCAATTGCAAATTTCACACACTTCCACTCCTCTTTGCAGAGTACAAAAGCCCCCCTACCTACCTCCACCTCACACACACACACACACACACACTCACACACACACACAGTTAGGTTCTTCTTAGAAGAAATTAAAATAATTGGGGGGGAGGGTAAAATTAAGTTCTAGCATCTGAAACTTATTAGTTATACAACCTTATTTCATTAGATGTATTTCTTCATGTAACAAATCTACTTTCAAGTCATGCATGAGTTATCATCATAAATCCTTAGAGAAGTAAATGTAATCCTAGGACACTACTTCCTCTCTCTTTCCCAACATTCTGCTACCTCCTCCCTCAACATCATTTTCTGCTTTGGCCTTGCTTCCTCTTTCACTGAAAAAATAGGGCAACCAGATGAGACCCACCCACCAGCATCTGTGTCCATATGCTGTGCTTCTGCTCCTAGAACAATGGAAAGATAAACTCTACAAAGGCCAACCTCTCCACCTGTGAACAAGAATTCATCCTCTCTCCTCTACTCCGTTATATTGCTCTAGAAGTTCTCTCCTGTCTCTCTTACACCATCAAATTTCCTCTGTCTGGTGGATCTTCCCCATTAGAGGTCACACCTGCCAAATCTTCTTCTCCCATCCCCTCTCAAAAAGATACACAAAACCTCACTTGGCCAGACTTCTACTTTCAGTTATTATCCTATTTCTCTCCTTCTCTTTATAAGAAAACTCATCAAAGGAGTTGTTTATATCCACTGTCCAAATACTCTAGTCCCATTTTTCCTGAATCCGGTCCAAACAGGCTTTTCCTCCCACGATAGCATGGAGATAGTTCTTGTCAGGCTTTTCTCATTGCTAAATTCAGTGTCCAATTCTCAGCCTTTATTTTTCTCGAACTGTCAACAGCACCAGATATAAATGATTCTCCTCATTGAAACACTCCCAGCATCTCACGATTTTCTCCTACTTTGACACATGCTTCTTTTCAGTCTCTTTTGCTGATTTTCCTCATCACTCCAACGTCTTAATGTCACAGAGCTCCAGGCTTCAGTTCTTGGATTTGTTCTCTTCTCTAGCTGTACTTACTCCTTGGTAACCTCATTCAGTCTAGTGGCCCTAAATATTGTCCATACACTGAAACATTTATATATCGAATCCAGACATCTCCTTTGAACTTTCTATTGCTATTTCTACTCTCTACTTAACATGTCCACTTAAAAGTTTGATTGGCACCTCAAACTCAATATTTCCAAAACTGAACTCACAACTTTCTTCTCAAAATCTTAGAATTTTCTTAAATCTTAGAACCTTAGAATCTTCTCAAAATCTCAAAAATTTAATTTTTGCCTTAGATATTTCTTTGTTTCAACTAGTTCTGGATAGTGGCATCATTTATTAAAGTTTTGCTATTTTTTTCTGCTTATATTTTTTTTTACTCTTCCACCATTTCATGCAAGAAGTCTTGTCTTTGTGGGTTCCCTAGCCTCAGAGTACCTTACAATTCTAAGAATTAGCCTGAATAATACTTCTCTTTTATTTCCTTAAGCCATGCCATTAATGAGATTATGGTAAGTGACCTGAATGGAATGGAGGAAAGTGAAATACATTTGGGAATTAGCAAGGAATAGCAGAGTCCACCATTGAGGAACAGGTGGAAATTTGCACCCATCAGTAGGGAAAGCTATATCCTGTCATTTCTTGGCAACTGGCAAGACCACAACCCTAGAATGGTTGAAGGGTGCATGAGAGTTGAAGCCTAGCTATTGGGTTCTAGCTTTATTGGGAGCAGAAAGAAATCTTAATTCAAGGAGCTAATACTGGCTTAACCAATGAAGATGTCAGAAGTGGCCATGATGGATGGGAAACTTGGTTCCGCATGAAAGACTTCAGATATTGATGAGGTTTTGAGAAGAAGGGATCCCTATACCACCTCAGGTTCATAGTCCTATCCATCCAGCATGTTGGAAACTCAAATTCAGATTTCGTTTAATGAAAAAACAAGAAAGAAAGAAAGAAAGAAAGAAAGAAAGAAAGAAAGAAAGAAAGAAAGAAAGAAAGAAAGAAAGAAAGAAAGAAAGAAAGAAAGACAAAGAAAGAAAGAAAGACAAAGAAAGAAAGAAAGAGAAGAAAGAAATAATTAGGGGTTTCCTTTTTGTGACAAAAGATTCACAATTATTCCTTAGGTTTTCTTTTACCAGTTTTTCAGAGCATAGATTTATAACATCTGAGGTATAAAGTGTTTGAGTACTGTTGTGATGCTGAATGAATCACTTTACAGGAATACCTGTAAAGAAATATAATTGCTTTGTAGGCTAAATTATTTAGTTAAGTAAAAGTTAAAAGTGTTTTAACCTGTAACTATTTGTAAGTCATATAGTTTTAACTAAAATGGTAAAGCTCAGATACCTCACTTCCATCTGGAAAATGCTAGCAAAGAATTTTTCTAGGCATTGTCAAAATTGTTCAGTTCAAATAACCCCAAACCTGGAACTTTCCTCATACTTTAGACTTGATCCTCTTTAGTCTTTTTCAAAAGAGCGGAACATTGTGCTCAGAATAAGTCACTCCTGTACTCATAGTCTTTCAAAGTATTTCTCATTTCACTGACTGAAAGCCCAGACCCTTGCAATGGAATGCAAGGCCCCATGTGATCTGGCACCCATACTCCCTTCTTTCCCATCCTCTACTACCTTCCTCAGTGGCTCATTCTGCTCCAGCCTTCTGAGCCTCCTTGCTTTTGCTAAGTATACTAGGCATGTTTCTACCTAAGGGGCTTTGTCTTTTCTATGCCCTCTGTCTGGCACTGCCTTTCCTATAAATCCACATATTCAGCTCTACTACCTCCTAGCTGTGACTTTGAGCAATTTACTTAACCATCTGTGCCTAATTTTTCCCATCTACATAAGGAGGAAAATAACACTGCTTCCCCTAGAGCCATTGTTGTAAGGATTAAATGAGTTAACATATGTAAAGTACTTAGAACAGCATGTGGCATAGAGTGAATACTACAGAAGCATTCACTAGTATAATATGTACTAAAAGCTCCAGCAGGTGTTTTGGAACACCTGATCATCTCTTCATAAAACAAAGTTTGGAAAGTGTTATTTGTGGAGCACATCAACATTTTTCTGAATTCTTACATGTAAATTAACTTGATTCTCACTGATAGAAACAATTCCTGATATAAATTATAATTGTTTACAGAATTCTTCCTCCTAAACTACTGAAAACTTTTCAACAAATTCATATACAGAAGACCTTCTGTTCACCAATGTTTGATACAAGCACATACTTAACAATTACTTCTCTTTTATGCTCACAATGAGGCTTCTACAACACGGCATGGAAATACCTGAAGTGCCTTCTCATTCATTGGGAAACACCAGAAATTACCTTCAATAAAGATTTAGAAGTAAAGTATACTTTACTTTGGAACTAACCATTTGAAAATTGGTCACAGCACGGTGGTAAAAATAGCTCTAAATCTGGAGCTATCTGGATTCGTATACTAGCTCTGCAATTTTATAGCTGTGTAACTGAGTAAGCAAGTTACTCCATCTTAACACTTACTTTCTTCAGCTCTGAGATAGGAGATAATGCTTACTAAATTTACACCTCAGAAACTTTTGGAGGCTAAAATGAAGTAAGGTGCATGAAAATGCTTTTAAAGTCTATATTATTAATAATAATGGTAAATGTGTTCAGCATTTATCATGTCTCATGCACTGTGCTAGATGCTTTATATAAAACATCTTATTTGCAGAAAAAATGATTATTTTGTTGTATGTACTTTAAATACCCTCTTTGTTAAATGAAACTGAGTCTTAGAACTCAAGTAACTTGAAATCTAAAGAAATATTAATATTTTTAAACATCAGCATTCTTTCTGAAATGTGTGATTGCTCATGACAATCACTACAAAATTATATTAAATATGACAAGATTCACTGAATCAAGATGATACATATTGAGAAATAACTAACATTCATATATCCACTTATAAAATGATAAATTTTCTCTAGCTCTTACTTGAAATTAAGTGTACTAATAACAATATAGTAACATGGCATATTTTTTTTTTTACTTTAAACTGAGGCTTTATAATGAATGTACTGAAATGTTCTCCCAATTTGTGGGAAAGTAAACAAGTAGGCTTGCAGGCTTTTAACTATTTCTTTTATATGGTCTTTAAGAATTTTTAAATCTCTTGTATATTGAATTTTTATATGCAATATAGAGGTACATTTTACCACATCCAATATTACATATGCATTATGCATCATAATTCATTGAATGTGGGAGAAGAAAAAAGTATAAAAACAAAGAAACAAACAAATACCCTTTTCCGAGTCTTCTCCTTTAGGAAAGGCCGGATCACGGTATATAGGGCGTGGATATACCAAGGTTGATTGACAAAATGAATTCCTCCAAATCGTGCTGGGAAACTATCCTAGAGTAACATGAAGGGGGAGAAAAATAAAAACATGCTTTAATATATTGAGAAGGCGTAAGGAAATCATACGGTATATAAATTTGTTACTCCGCACACTTAAATGAGATTATTTGTATAGTTAAGACAAATAAGAAAGAAGACCCTTACCGCATTAAACATTGTAATGTTCATACCTAAAGGGAAGCAATATGTAATAAAGCAAATCCTTCTCAAGAACAGTTAATTGTTAACTTCAGTATTTTTTTAAATGTTTTATTAATTTCTGAGAGAGAGAGAGACAGCGTGAGCAGGGAGGGTCAGAGAGAGAGGGAGACAGAGAATCTGAAGCAGGCTGCAGGCTCTGAGCCAGCTGTCAGCACAGAGCCCGTCACGGGGCTCCAACCCAAGAGCATGAGATCATGACCTGAGCCAAAGTCGGACGCTCAACTGACTGAGACATCTAGGCGCCCCAACTTCAGCACTTTTAAGAGTGCCATACTTAAGCCTACAAACAGTTAACAGTCATTATAGCCAAGAAGCAGAAATAAATACTTTTATCTATTTGTCAAATACTGAATCTAGTTAGCTAAATGTTGTATTTAAATTATTTATATTTATGTTAAAATGTACCTAATTTAAAATATTTTATTAAAGTTCACTAAAGTCAACTACAATGTGAACACCATCATATTTCAAAGCTCACTTTATCTGATTTTATCAACTTCATTATAAACATTCTGCTTCCCTTATTTCAGCCATAAAAAAGGGGAAACATGCTTAAGCAAAATAAAACCTTAGCGTTGTAGTGTAAGAAATTTGGGGATGTATTTTGCTAGATTAAATTAATTCAAAACCCTTTGAGCTCACCCATAGGAAGAAAACGGGCCTATCAAAAAGCCATCCTCCTCTTCAATGAGAAGGCTTGAGTCTGAAGTCTAGAGAGGTCTTTTCTTCCTACCCATAACCAAATAGACGCATCCCACTCACTCCATACTATGAAGGGAATCCTTAAACTGAATGAATTACAACATCTCACAGTGCACTTGAGGATTCCACATAAATGGACTGATTCTGCTACTAGTTGAAAATTCCACACTAAACTGACTACGAAAGTCTCTTTAAAAAAAAAAAAGGCTATCCCACTAGAAGTCTCTTCTATTATCATGATTTCAAGAGGTATCATGATAACCGGCACACTTCTGGATTTTATTTAGTGCATAAACGGGAACAAAGGAAAAGTAAAGGAACTGAAATAATCAGATGCATTTTTGAATTTAATTTTTTTCTTAAGATTGTCTAGTCAAAAACATGCATGGCATAACTCTATTAAAGTATTTTACTTTTGAGAGGGCACTTAGGAACATTAATAATTAATTAGTGGTTTTGTATATTGGTTTTCAGAGCCAATAAGCATTTTTCTTTTTTTGCAAAGCGATTTCTATCTCTGAGAGTAACACATTATAAAAAGATAACAGTACTGGGTGCCTGGGTGGCTCAGTCAGCTAAGTGTCCAACTCTTTATCTCGACTCAGATCAGGATCTAATAGTTTTGTGAGTCTGAACCCACCATCAGGCTCTGCACTGACTGCATAGAGCCTGCTTGGGATTTCTCTCTTTCTCTCTCTTTCTCTCTGCCCCTTCCCCACTTGCTCTCTGTCTGTCTCTCAATATAAATAAAAATAAACTAAAGAAAAATAAAAATACAACAGTACTTAATAAATAAATAAACTAGAATAACTAAAGATAAAATGTGTCTCCTTTAATGGCAGTGTCTTCTTTCATAAATATGTAGTTTTCATTCATCAAGAAGTTATTACAATAATAGAAATGAATCAGATAGAAATGTAGACATAGTAAGTTTTTAAGTTACGACATTTTCATACATAAAAAGAAAATAATGTGTATACAACGAAGAGAATGCTAAGATAAACACCCATGTGCCCTCCACTCACCTTAGAAGTACAACATGATTGATAACCTTAAAGTTTACTGTATTCCTAGTTTTTGATCTTCTTCTACATTTTAAAATTTATAATTGTATTGCTTATATTTTATTTTATACATATTATGAATATTAAATATTTTATTTGTTCTTTAGTTTAAATTTTATATATTTTATTTTTATATTGTATCTTTTTGCTGGTGTATAAATATATATATATTTATGTATTTATATATGTATATACATATATACATGTCCTTAAAATATATTGTTAAGTTTTCTAACTACTTAAACTTTACAAACTAGTATACATGTCACCTAGTGAAAGTATTCTTCTGTAGTCACATAACATTGTTTTTAAGGTTCCTTGTATTTGAGTTTTCTACATGCATAGCTATAGTTCATTGTCACTATTGTATAGTATACCATTGTATGATACGGCATAATTTATTTTGTCTTGTCAGTGCATGTTGTTTTCCAAATATTTTGTCTGTTTTGCCATCACCAGTACTGCTGCTCTGCAGACATGTCTCTTGGGCATGTTCAAGTGTATATGTAGGGTATACATCTAAAATGTTAACACTGAGTCATAAAGTGTACATACTTTAAATTTACACAATTGGTAATAGCAATTGTATCAATTTATACCACTCCTTCCCCTAGCATGAGGAAAGTTCCAGTTCTTCCACATACCACACTTGGTACTGTCAATCTGCTTAATTTTGCCGTTTTATTGGGTATAAAAAAGATTCCACTTAACTTTAATTCTCTGGTTACTTGGTCTTTGCTTATTTTAATTTCATCATTAATAACATAACCATTTAATACATGGTATTTTGTTTCTTAGTCCTTGAGCACCTGAATTTGTTTACTGTCTCTGCTAACCTTGTTTATGGTGAACTCACTTTTGGCTAATGTTAATCACTGGGAATCCTGAAGGAGCTGGCTCAAGGATGCTTTTCTCCAGATGGGATCTGTATCAGCTCCTACTCAGTGCCATCAATCTAGTTTGGCTTTAATTTAATTTCCCATCTTAGGGTTTCTCTGATTGTACAGTGTATAATCAAATCTCAGCCTCATATGAGATAATTATGGCCTCAGACTATCACAGAAGATAATTACCATTATTATTAAAACCAATATTATTATTACTATTATTTTTCCACCTGTTTATAGGAGAGACAGAGAGGTTTACCTAAAGGTTTCTGAGCCAGCAGAGATTTTCCTAGCACAAACCTTCCCTAAGGATGTCACACATGGAGGAATGCAAAATCTCACATCTAGTCCCCCGTCCCCAATTTGCCCTGAGCAAGTACAAGTCTACTCTCTGCTTCTGTCCACCCACACCCTAAGCAATCATTACACTCTAAATCTATAGATTCCCGCTGCAGCCAACATTTACCTCAAGAACCACCCAGGATTCCCTTATTCTCCTGGGCTTTTTTGTTTGTTTGTTTGTTTGTTTGTTTGTTTTGCCTTTTTTTTTTTCAGGAGACTTTGTGTTCTTGCCTCAGGGTCCAGGGGCAGGTGAGGGGTAGGTGTGATTCTTTTGCTGTGATTTATCTAACACCTTTGTGTTTCCTGGCAGGAAGATCTTCCAAGAAATTTTAACCTACTGCGTTACCCTGAAGCAAAACTACTTACAATGCTTTTAAAACATACTCTTGAATGAGCATTTAATCTCTAGAACAAAACTGAATAAACACTAGCTATCAAGTTTTATGCCAACTGTTTTTAGCACAGTGATTTTTAAACGGCGAATCACATGGAGGCCATGCTTCTTCTATTGAAAAATGAATATGCGCACATATACACAAAACTTACAGGAGTTCATGGGCTTTCTTGAGCATATCTTTAGATAAAGAATGGCATAATCAGTACCAAATCACAGTTGAGACAGGGTGAAGGAGAAGGAAAACGCTGACTTTGCAATCAAATTAATCCAGGTTAAAATTCTGATTTAGTGGCTTCTCTCAGGCATCAAAGTCCAAAACAAGGATGACATAATCCTCGATTCCTTCCTTCTCGTTACTGTGATGCCCTTGTTTCCTTCCTCTTCCTCTTCTCCTTGTGGTATTATAATCATACATATGTTAAACCTTCCTTAGTTATCTTCCAGTCCTTGGATACTTTGTGCCATTTTTTTTCAGTGTTCCCTGTCTTTGCATTTCAGTTTTGGACGTGTCTATTGATAGATTCTCAAGCTCAGAGATTCTTTCTTTAGCCATGTCCAGTCTAACAGTAACTCCATCAAAGGCATTCTTCATTTGTTGTAGCTTTTTTGATCTCTGGATATCTTTTTTTTTTTTTCTTTCTTAGACTTTCCATTTCTCTGCTTATACTATCCGTTTTTGTATGTTGTCTAATTTATCCATTAGAGCTGTTTGCTATGTCTCTTCAAGTTCTGCCTTTGGACTTTTTTTAGTATACTTTATAATTTTTTTCTTGATAGCCAGACATGATGTACCAGATAAAAGGAACTGCTGTAAATTGGCCTCCTGTGATGTGGTAGTGAGGTGTCATGGGAGGGAAGTGTTCCACAGTCCTCTGATTAGGTCTTTTCATGAGTCTCTGCCGCTGGATGTGAGCTCCCAAGTGTTTCTTACTTGTTTGTTTGTTTGTTTGTTTGTTTCTCCTCCCTTACGTGGGACAGGTAGCCTAGAGTAGAGTATTTCCCTTCTGCCACTGGAAGGCTGGAGCTGGGTATCTCCCTACCCCCAGGTCAGGTAGGTTCTAATAATACCCTTGCAGATTAGGCTCCTGTTAACTAGCTTCTCCTGAGGGCAAGCCCTCTTAGGAACAGAGGAGGGCACGTGTTGTGATGAGCACCAGGTGTTGTATGTAAGTGCTGAATCACTACATTCTATACCTGAAATTAATAATACACTGTGTGTTAACTAAGTGGAATTTAAATTAAAACTCAGACGAAAAACAACAACAACAAAAACAACAGAGTGCTCTGGCATATTTTAAAGGGTTTCTTCTCCTTTCCCCCTGATAGAAACACAAGGGAATTTTTCTCTAATATTTATTGTGAGAACTTGGTCCAGCTTCTGGAAGTAAATCTCACAGAAGTGTGGATGTTCCCCTATGACTGGACCCCCCGGAATTTTTAACTCTCAGCCTCATTCCCAATGAGACTCCAGTAATTTGTCATTTAAATTTCATGATATTCCAGCTGGACACTGATTCTCACAATGGTTTGTCTCCTGTTAAGAGTCTATGCTCCAGGAAACCAAGGCTCCCTATCTGCCCTTCCAGTCTTGTTAATAGTGGTTTCCCTGATGCCTCACCTCTCTTGTGAATCTAAGAAGAGCTATTGATTTTTCAGTAGGTTCAGTTGTTTACTTGTTGTTAAGACAAGGTGGCAACTTCCAAGCTTCTTACAAACAGAACTGGGAACCAGAAGTCTGATTCTCTCACTTCCAATCATGCCCTTAGCCCTTCAATATTTACATTCTCAGCTCTGTGTAGGTTCATATTTTCATATTTACCCTCATGACCACAATAAAACCCCAAACCCACTGTGCCCCCTCCCCTGCTTGGCACCACGTCACTTCCCTGCAGACTCTTCATGTCTGTTTATGTTCATGTGCACTTTTATAGCTTGTTGGCTTTGTTCTCTCTCACGTGCCTGGCAGGGACTTCCCTCCTTTTTTGGATTTTCTTCTTGTGCTGATCTCTTAAGGCGTAGCTCAGGCAACACCATCTCAAGGAAGCTCTTTTCCATCTTTTCTCTCATTTTCCCATACCTATTCTCTCTGGAAAGTCCATTCTCTGTCATCATGAGCACAGTGCCCAAGTCTCTCACCATATGTGCCAAATGACCCTGAAATTGTCTATTTGTCTGACTCCATGACTAAGCTCTGAGCTCTTTGGGTACTTGATTGTGTGTTGTATACGATTTGTTGGTGCTGGGCCTGGCATCCATTTCCACCTACTTCATGCCCCACCCAATAGGGAAGGAGATGGAAGGCTAAAACATAAGAACTTTACAGCTGGGATTCTAAATAACAGTTTGTCTGTCAATGAGAGGCCCTTGAGCAACATTTAAAGAGCCAACCATTACATTTACATACAGAGGCCACCATCACATTTTTGCTGTAGTGGCAGCTGCTAGGCAAGCTCTAGAGGTGCAATTATTTATGGCAGTATCGAACACTACCTTCCACTTTCCAGGCGGCACTTTGTAGGGTGAGAGATGGCCGTAGTGAGAAGGTGGAGACAGCAGTTTCTTCACCTCTGGATCACTTCTGCACGGTTGTGATCTCAGAACCAAGAAAGCAGACAGTCCACTAATGACATTGTCGTCCCTCCCATTTTCCAATGAAGTTTTAAAGCATGAGCTCCCTGTGTTTAAATCCATTTGTCCTTGAACTATCCAGAGAGATTTCTGTTTTGTGTACTGAACTCAGATCCAGATTGCGTGTTTCATCTTCACATTCCCAACATTTTGAAAACACATGTATGTGTGCGTGGGTCTGTATGTTTGTGTATATTTCCTATAGCAAAGCTAGGTGGATGTTTCTTGAAAAGACTAGATTCTGATATTTTTTGTTTAAGTAAACTATTTAAGTAAACTGAACCACAATTTCCTTATCTGCAAAATGGAAACATTTAATAGGACTGCTAATAGCCAGCCATAGCTGTTAGCCATTAAACACACTTCCTAGGTACTAGACTACCATATTAACTATCTATTTTTTTTACTCTATACATGTGGAAATGACCATGGAGGCAATTTTATAATGTGGTTAAAAGAGCAGTTGTTTGGTCCTAAAACACTGCATAGTATAAAACAATAATCAAAATAACAGCATACAACATGCTGATCATTGTCTACTGGTCACAATGTTATTCACTGAAGACAATGAAATCAGAAACATATTGCAATTAGTGAAAGTGCTGCCAAGATAAGTTGAAGAAATTTAACAGAATTTCTACCTTCTGAAAGCTTTTGGCAATTCACCTGCTTCCATTCATTTTCCTCTTGAGTGGTGCACTTTGTTGTGCTGGCTGCACAGATTATCTTGCCTGAATGCTTGAGTTAATGGAAACTTGGCCCACCAAAGCTCCAGTGAAATTCAACATTTCTTCAAGCCTCTGTTGACCATATGTTCAAATAAATATCTTTCTTTGGGAGAAGATGGATTTGGAAGTACTCCCTTCATGCAATATGTGAGTGTCCTTAAAAGTTGATTGCTATTGCAAACAATTACAAAATGATATCAATCAAAGCAAAACCTCTACCTTCTCCTTATTGGCATATAAACACTATAGACACTGGCACTATGGGCACTATATAGAGAGGTAAATATATGTATATGTATCAAATATCCGTAAGTTATTCATATATTCCTAGCAAATATATGTATGCCTTACATGTCTAGTCATTGAAAAAGGAAATTAGAAAATGAGCTATTAATATACTATTGAATTTTTAAAATGACTCTGATGAAATAAAAAATGTTAGGATAATACTATTACAAGTAAATTGTTAGATTTGAAGACAATATAAATCAAAATAATTTCTGGTGCAATCACAGTACAGTTTGTAGTCAAAACATGAACAAAATGAACTTTTCCATGAGAATTAAATCCACGACTTTGGTCTTGTTTCACAAGACTGTCTAGGGTTCCTAAAATGATCAAGTGTGCTAAGAAGTGTCCTCCGTGTGAACATAGGCAAAAATTGCATTTGTAACTCACTCATTCAAAACCAAATTCATTAGCCTTTTGTTAAAAATATAATTTGTTGTCAAATTGGCTAACATACAGTTTGTGCAGTGTGCTCTTAGTTTTGTGGGTAGATTCCCATGATTCATCACTTACATACAACACCCAGTGCTCATCCCAACAAGTGCCCTCCTCAATGTCCACCACCCATTTTCCCCTCTTCCCCACCACCATCAAACCTCATTAGCCATTTTTCCATGTTTGTTTTTCTTTTCTACCTTTACTATACTTTTATGAAGCACATAATTTCAACGATTAAATGCACTTTGGCAAAGTGCATATAGTGATAAGTCGTAGCACCCAACACCTAGAAATTACGCTTTTAATATCATAACTCTATCTCTAAAAGTATACTGAGATTAAAAATATTGCACTATTCTGTTAATGCTTTTAGTATAATTAGAGAACATGATTATTGTAGAAATTCTGAACATCATATAATCTATAAGAAAAAAAGCTACTCATAACCTTACCAACCAGAGACAAAAAAAAAAAATACTTCAAGTATCTTGGTGTATGCTTCCAATTTTTTTCAGGTAAGCTTTATACAGATGACATGAAATTCAATCTAAAAGCCTGGAATTCTGAGAATAATTATGAAAATAATTTTTACAATGCCTGATAGGTATATTATATACATATAGTTTCTAAAAATATGCCCAGGTATAGAAAGTAGAAGGTGACTATTATAGCAGATGGTACTACTAGTTCCTTAGATCTTATCAATATTTCCTTCAGATATGTTTAAACTTATTGAGACTGGTCTGCTTTACAAAGAAGTGTTACGAAGAGGAGAAGCTGGGGAAGGCATCCCTCAGGAGGATAGATCTAAAAGGCAACCTTGAAGAGCACTGAAGAGAATAGACTGGAAATGTAAAAGTGACTAGTGAAAGGTTACCATTATGGAGAATACAGATCTAACATTTTGGATGGTTGTAGGAAAGCCTCAATTAAGAGTTCTGTTAATAGAGAATTGAGAAACTTTTATTTAAAAAAAAAAAAGTCCTCTTGGCCAATCTAGTAAAGAAAATCAAGGCATTGCAAAAAAAAAAAAGGAGAAAACACTGATGTGCCTTGACATGGTAACCACGCCATATTTTCCTAAATATGTCTTTTGAGGGTATTCTTTCTAGCTGGTATAATAGCATTTGTATAGTTCTATCTACCTTTTTGTTGTGTGTGTGTGTGTGTGTGTGTGTGTTTAAATAGTTTATTGTCAAGTTGGTTTCCATATAACACCCAGTGCTCATCCCAACAAGTGCCCATCACCCGCCTTCCCCTTCTCCCACACCCATCAGCCCTCAGTTTGTTCTCAGCATTCAAGAGTTTCTAATGGTTTGCCTCCCTCCCTCTCGCCCACTATTTTCCCCATTCTTCTCCTCCATGGTCCTCTGTTAAGTTCCTCCTAATCCACCTATACGTGCAAACATATGGTATTTGTCCTCCTCTGCCTGACTTATTTCTCTCAGCATAACACCCTCAAGTTCCATCCGTGTTGCCACACATGGCCAGATTTCATTCTTTCTCATTGCCATGTAGTATTTCATTGTATAGATAAACCACATCTTCTGGATCCATTCATNTCTTTTTTTGTTTTCTGTATTGTTTATTTCTGCTGTGATTTTTATTATTTCTCTTCTCCTACTGGGTTCGGGTTCTCTTATTACTCTCCTAGTTCCTTTAGGTCAGCTGTTAGATTTTGTACTTGCACTTTTTCTAATTTCTTGAAATAGGCTTGGAGTGTAATGTACTTTCCTCTTAGGACTGCCTTTGCCACATCCTAAGAGGAAGTTGTTTTAATTGTTGTATTTTCATTTTCATTCTTTTCCATATATTTTTAAATTTCTTCTCTAATTGTCTGATTGGCCCATTTGTTCTTTAGTGGGGTGTCCTTTAACTTCCATGTTTTTGGAGGTTTCCCAGACTTCTTTCTGTGGTTGGTTGATTTCAAGTTTCATAGCATTGTGATCTGAAAGTGTCGATGGAATGATCTCAATTCTTTTATATTTATTGAGGGCTGCTTTATGTCCCAGTATGTGATCTATCTTAGAGAATGTGCCATGCACACTTGAGAAGAAAGTGAATTCCATGGCCTCAGGATGTAGAGTTCTAAATATATCTGTCAGGTCCATCTGGTCCAATGTGTCATTCAAGTTCATTGTTTCTTTAGTGACTTTCTGTCTAGTTGATCTATCCATTCAACTAGACAGTTAAGTATTTAATACTTAAATACACTTTAACATTTAAATACAACACTTAAATTTAACACTTAAATACAAGTGGAGTATTTAAGTCCCCTACTATTAGCACATTCTTATCCATAAGATTGTTTCTGTTTGTGATTAATTGTTTTATGTATTTGGGTTCTCCTGTATTTGGTGCATAGACATTTATAATTGTTAACTCTTCCTGATGGATAGACCCTACAATTATTATACAATGCTCTTCTTTATTCCATGTTACTGCCTTTACTTTAAAGTCCAGTTTGTCTGATATAAGTACAGCTACTCCAGCTTTCTTTTGACTTCCAGTAGCATGATAGATATTTCTCCATCCCCTTCCTTTCAATCTGAAGGTGTCCTCAGGTCTAAAATGAGTTTCTTGTAATCAGCAAATAGATGGATTTTGCTTTTTTATCTATTCTGCTACTCTGTCTTCCGATTGGAGTATTTAGTCCGTTTACATTCAGTGTTATTATTGAAAAATATGGGTTTAGAGTCATTGTGTTCTTTGTAGGATTCATGCTTGTGGTGTCTCTTGTACCTTGCGTTCCTTGTAACATTTCCCTCATAGAGTCCTCCTCAGGATTTCTTGTAGGGCTGGTTTAGTGGTGATGAATTCTTTCAATTTTTGTTTATTTGGGAAGACTTTTATCTCTCCTATTCTGAATGACAGGCTTGTTGGATAGAGGATTCTTGGCTGCATATTTTTTTCTGTTTATCACATTGAAGATTTCCTGCCATTCCTTTCCTGCCAAGTTTCAGTAGATAGGTCTGTGACCACTCTGATAGGTTTCCCTTTGTATGTTANTGTGTTCTTTGTAGGATTCATGCTTGTGGTGTCTCTTGTACCTTGCGTTCCTTGTAACATTTCCCTCATAGAGTCCTCCTCAGGATTTCTTGTAGGGCTGGTTTAGTGGTGATGAATTCTTTCAATTTTTGTTTATTTGGGAAGACTGTTATCTCTCCTATTCTGAATGACAGGCTTGTTGGATAGAGGATTCTTGGCTGCATATTTTTTTCTGTTTATCACATTGAAGATTTCCTGCCATTCCTTTCCTGCCAAGTTTCAGTAGATAGGTCTGTGACCACTCTGATAGGTTTCCTTTTATATGTTAGGGCCCTTTTATCCCTCGCTGCTTTTAGAATTCTTTCTTTGTCCTTATATTTTGCCAGTTTCACTATGATATGTCATGCAGAAGATCGATTCAAGTTATGTCTGAAGGGAGTTCTCTGTGCCTCTTGGATTTCAATGTCTATTTCCTTCCCCATATTGGGGAAGTTCTCAGCTATAATTTGTTCAAGGCCTCCTTCAGTGCCTTTCCCTCTCTCTTCCTCTTCTGGAATTTCTATGATATGGATATTGTTTCATTTGATTGTATCACTCGGCTCTAGAACTTTCCTTTCATGTTCCTGAATCAGTTTATCTCTCTTTTTCTGTTTTCTCTTCTTTTATAATTGTGTCTTCTAATTTAGGAAATTCTCTCTGCCTCTTCAATCTGCTCATTGGACGCCTCCATTTTATTATGCATCTCATTTATAGCATTTTATAATTCATCACAACTATTTTTAAGCTCCATAGTCTTTGTTGCAATAGTTTCTCTTATGTCTTCCATGCCTTTTTCAGTGATTAATTTTATGACTATTGTTCTAAATTCTTGTTCAGTTATGTTGCTTATATCTGTTTTGAGCAGTTCTTTAGCTGTCATTTCTTCCTGGAATTTCTTTAGAGGATAGTTCTTCTGTTTCATCATTTTGGCTAGCTTTCTGTCTCTTGTTAGTTTTAAAAGCTTGTTATGCACTCTGCACCTGCAAGTGCTGCTGTATTAAAGAAGGCTCTTTGACTGTCCAGGGCCTGTCTGTTCAGGAAGTGTTCTTCGAATAGTGTCTCTTGGTCTCTCTTGTTGAGTCTTTGGTTATTTCCCTACTGGTAGTGGTATTTGGGACTCTCCACCATGTGTACCTGGCTTGTTTCTTGAGGTAGCCCTGGAAAATAAAACAAACATACAAAACACAGGGAACAAAGGCACGCAACGCACAGACAAATCCAACAAACAAGCAAACTAAAAAGGAAAATAAAAAAGAAAAAATAGAAAAGAAAAATAAAAGAAGAAAAGAAATGAAAAAAGAAAAAACCCAAAAGACAAAGGACAGTCTAAAAGCATAAAACCAGAATTCCCAGCTACAGATAAAGAGCAGGGTGTATGCAGTGCTGATGGTAGAGCATATACAAAGAGAAAAATGACAGGGTGGGGAGAAAGTGAAATTGGATAATGACCAGGCATAGAGATAAATAGGCTTAATTCAAAAAGAGAAAGAGGAGAATATGGTAAGAGGTGAAGAGAAAGAAATGAAGATAATGTTACTCAGAGAAACTATATAGTCTGATTACTCCAGAGAGAGAGAGATAGAAAGGTAGTGGTGGAGGTGTAGAATACACATCGAGGGAATGGATTAAATGTGACTGTTTAAGCAAACCAATGACCAGAGTGCCCGGTCTAGCAGAGGGGAGGGATATGAATGAGACAAGGGAAAATATATCTGAATAGAAAGAATTGATCTAGAATTAATCATGGCAGGGTATCCATGTTGGTCTTGTCCCGGGTCCAGTAAAACATTAAGCAGCACTCTAGCAGGGATGGGCATAGTTTAGTGTAGGCGGGTCTTAGCCTCCACTGAGGTCTTGTGGGCCACTCCCTGAGGTCTCGCCCTTCTGGTTGTAGGGAAAAAACTGTAGCGCCTCAGTCCCCTCTTGAACCAAGCGTTGCAACTCACTCTTTTGGATCCGATCTCCCTGTGCCACGGGCGTAGCCAAGGTGTGCTGTGTCCTATGTCTCAAGCCACTCCTCATTTCTACATCTTAGTCTGCACACTTCATTGATACCGCCGGAAACATAAACCTGCAGGCCGAGTCCTCCCAAGCATTTTCAAGACGGCGCTTCCCCTTTGGGGATCGAGTGAGAAGAATGGGGGAGTGGTTTCAGGCCGCTTCCCACCCCCCCCCATGGAGCTGGGTAGCAGAGGAGCAGTTTCTCCTGGCACCTCCTGGAACCAGGGTGTCCAGCTCAAAGTCAGCTCCACAGCTGGGAACCGGATTACTCTCTGTCCTGAGCCAAGGTTTCTCTCTTCTCCAGGGACAGGGACAGTTCTTTGAGCAGTTTCAGCCGCTCTTTCTTTTCCCCTCAACTCACCACAGTTACCTGCAAAGGGGGCTTCCTCCCCTCCCTCTGTGTCTCCGGGCCTGGCCCATTTATATCTTCCCCAGTTCGCACTCATGCACCTATAAGGTTGTTTTCTCAGCCGTCTCTGTCTCCATTTCCTCCCAAACTCCTGCAATTTTGTAAGGGTTTCTATGGCTTTAGGCCTTCTCCGTTTGAGAGATTGGGGCGAGTGAAATGTAGCTCCCTACTTCTCCACCATCTTGCCTCCAATCTTCTATCTACCTTTTTAAATGAATGTGGTTTATCTATACCATGGAAGACTACATGGCAATGAGAAACAATGAAATCTGGCCATGTGTAGCAACATGGATGGACCCTGAGGGTGTTATGCTGAGCGAAATAAGTCAGGCAGAGAAGGACAAATATCGTAGGTTTGCACGTATAGGAGGATTAGGAGGAACTCAACTGAGGAACGAGGGGGAGAAGAAGGACGGAAATGGTGGGGGAAAGGGAGAGAGGCAAACCATGAGAGACTCTTGAATGCTGACAAAAACTGAGGACTGATGGATGTGGGGGGGAGGGGGATGGGCATGGAGGAGGGCACTTGTGGGGATGAGCACTGGGTGTTATATGGAAACCAACATGACAATAAACTATTTGTAAAAAAAAAATAAAAAAATAAAAAAATAAAAAAATAAATAAATGAATGTTGTATAAGCTATTTGTATACATAACCTACCTATCTTGTAAAAGGTTAAGGTTTCTGAAGACAGTCATGTTTGCTCTAGTTCCAAAGCCCTGCTTCCACTCCCCACCTCTAGGATTCTGTGCAGTGTCTAGAACTAAAGAGATGGAGCTACACGTGTAATCTTATATATGTAGCCTCATCAATACTGGACAGGCAGACCTAGGCAAGTCATTCCATTGCCTTCATGAGGGAAACAAGGATTTTTACCAAAATATTCTAACTAGCATATTTTGCCAGCTTGAGAGAAAACAGTCAGGACAGTATTTAATGACCAGCTCATTGGCATGTCTTTCTCCATGCCTGCTTCATAACTGGTAATGAGCCATGTGTAAATAGAGGCAAATAACCGATTGAAAACAAAGGCTCTTGACCTGGTACAGAGAGACAACAGTTTAAACTGGGGTTGTACAAATGCAGAAGGGATGCTTCACATCCAACCTCTTAATTTCTAAATGCCCATTAAAACCTTATGCTATCCAGGTAGGCAGACAATAAAGGAGCTGGGTTAGATGCAATGTATTGTGTAAGAAACAAAATTTCACCCAAATAGATAATTGCTCTGTCATGTAGGGAAAGAATAATTATTAACATTTTCTACAGTTTACTTAACACTTGAAAGGGAAAAAAATAATTAAATGGTTAAAAAATGAATAGTCAATTCTTGTTAGAGGAAACAAGTCAGCCTTCAAAAATATATCACACTGTATTTCAAAACAAGCACTTAGCAAGCCTTTCTATCTGATGAGCAATCTCTGAAACAAAACGCACATAAATTACAGGCTTAAAATTTAATGATTCCTCAGAAAAGAATATCATGATTTTAATAAGTATTTTAAGAAACATGGATTAACTGTGATGGATCATTTAAAAAAAGTAATTAATAATATACATTAATTTTTCATTAATATTATTTTTAGAATTAAAAAATTTTAAGATATGAAGGGCACCTGGGTGTCTCAGTCTGTTGAGAGTCTCATTTCTGCTGGGGTAATAATCTCATGGTTCGTGGGTTCAAGCACTATGTCAGGCTCTCTGACTGTCAGAGCAGAGCCTGCTTTGGATCCTCTTTCCCCTCTTTTTACCCCCCAACCCCAGCATAAATAAATAAACATTAAAAAAAATTTTTTAAATTTTAAGATATGAATAAAATTTGAATTGATTTTGCCTTTCCAAATGGTAAAATCCTAATCTAAATATGCAGTAAAATAAATATACTTTCTTAGATTAAATTTTTCAATTTAAAAATAATGTCCCTATTTGTATTTGCATACTTTACATACATAATATCTGTTTGTTTTCAGACATCTGGCAAAATATCAGCTATTGTTTAAATTGTTTACCATGAATACAACTGTGTCAACATGTAGATCTCTTAAGGGTGATCAACAGAATGTGCTCTACCCAAAGGCAAATACATATCATTCCTGACATTTCCACTTAAAAAATAACCATCTCCCCCTATCCTATATACGTTAATATTTAGCTAATGAAGACTGTGACTCCTAGTAATTTTCTTTTGCTCTGCCATTCTTTTATAAAATCCAGTTCCCATTGTAGAGTTGTACTAGATTTGCTCTTTTTCAGTTTTGTCTGAGGGTGTCCTCTGGTTTAATTTTTAAGTTAATTAGAAATGATGCCCATGTACAATGATGCTGCCTGCTGGACATTCTCCTTTATAGAGTGCATAGAAGAAAGCATAAAGGGACTTATTGAAGGGCTATGTCTTCTCAACACCAATTACTAGGAAACCTGCCATAGGATTCTAAGGTATTAAATAATCATGACTTTTAATCGTGAGTAGATATACGATGTAGGAAGCCCAGGTCTCACACCAATATTTTGAATGCAGAGGGATTGGATTACATTGCTTTCATGATGCCACAATCAGCATCTATTGTTTGGGTTGAGAGTCTTTTAACTTCCATTCAAGAGAACTAGGAAGAATCTGCTTGGGTCACTCAGAACACAATGGTGGTTAAGGGCTGCTTCAGTTTATAAAGCTGCAAAACTAGAGAAAAGCAAGGAGTGACACTATCCTCATCCAAGATGGCACATGATTATCATCTGCTCAAAGTGAAAACAAGGGTTTTATGTTCTTATTGCTGTAATCTTAATATAGACCATCATTTCTAAATTTTTAATCTTGTTTTAAAAATCTTAAATTACAGTAAAGTTGGCTTGTTTAAATCTATAAGTAACCCCAATTCTTCTTCAACCAGTAAATTACCATTTGTAAATAACAAGTAAATAGAACAATCACTTACAAATAACATGTAAATATATTGTACATAACAATATAATAACTTGTTTTATAGTGATGCCACAGACAAAACACAATGTTATTCTATTTTTTTTCTTCCTGCTAGTTTTGAACACATGTATTGAAATAATCCATACACTCTTGGCTTCTAGGTTCCAGTGATAAATCTACTTACCCACAAGATATATGAGTCTCTGTCAGCAAAAGTATCCCTGCCACATACACAGAATTACTAAATAGAACAGAGAGACTATAATGGAGAGAAAGCCTCCTAGAGTACACTATGATCATATCAGAATACACTCTGAAATTTGTGGGCTAGAGCTGACCAATCTATCACAAAATCTCATGTATATTCTAATTCTAGACAAATCATTATTTTGTGATTTCTTTCCTGTGTCCACCATTAATCAGTTAATGCTGGCTAGTGTGACTTCAAACACAGCCCTCCTCACCCTGCAAGGGGCTCTGGGACACAAACTTTGGTTCATTAGTTTAGATAAATCAATACACCTAGATAAAACCCTCAAATTACATTGGTGACTCTGGCATCCACTTTGCATGTGGAGAGAAACATCTGAGTCTTTTGGGTTTTCTTTTTTTTTTTTCTTCAGTAGTCTCCAAATGGAGCCCAGTGTGGGGCTTGAACTCACGGCCTTAAGATTAAGACCTGAGCTGAGATCAAGAGTCACATGCTTAACCAACTGAGCCACCCGGGTGCCCAGATCTGAGTCTTGACTAGAGTAAAATATAGGCAACTTAGTAATATTCCTCCTCAAAAGAGCTCTTTCTAGCTTAAACTATTTCTTAAAGTAAAACCAACAAGGAAGATGTTTAGTCATCATATAACCAAATGGGCAAGAAGATCTTTCTTTTGTGAACAAAGTAAGTGTGGTGTTCTGTCCATCTGCTTTTTCTGTCAGAGAAAGGTGATGACAGATTGAAGTAAATCACGGCCATGGAGCCTTAACATGGAGACACAAGGCTTATTTAAGTCAGTCGCTGCTGGTGTATGTGTGCCTGGGACACACCGGAGTCAAGATAGCCTGGAGAACATGACACAAAGCCATTCTCACACCTCTTCACAATCCATGAAATACCAATTTCAATCAAGTATAACAGCAGGAGAGAACCCAAAGTAAAAACTACCAACTTAGAAAATTGTTACATCATCAGGTGCCTAAGTCAGGCTCTTCTATTAAAAGTGAATGCATGGCAAGAGTAACAGATAATGGTGCCATTTCTAATCAAAATAGAATATGTAGTAATTTTCTATGACCTGTATCTTGAGGCCAGTAGCTCCAATCTTTAAGTCAGCTGCAACAGGCTTTACTATTGGCCAGCCAGTATATCAATAACGGATAGGTCTCTCACTTGACTTTTAAACTACTTTAGTTACACACATTAAGAAGTGCTGACATTCTCATATTCAAAATTGCCAAAGGGGAGTTAAGCGGCAGAACTTCAGCTAGAGGAATTGAGAAGAGAAAATTATAAAAAGAATTAGGCAGAAGTCCTTAAGTGGATATTTCAGGACACTCTTGCCTACATCAGGCATGTGAAACTAGACCAGATTGCTTTTAATGATGAAACTCAATCCTGCAAGGGTTTGGCAAGATAGGAGCCATTGGATTCTGTTGAGGGAATATAAATTGGTAAAACATTTCCGTTTTACCTCAAGATATATTCCTTTTGTCCCCTAATACCAGTTCGAGAAACCAATTATAAGGAAATCTTTGTAAATTGGAGTAAAATTTTATGCACAACAATGTTTCATATGTAATGAGGAAATCATCAGAATCAATTTAAAGTTACTTTAACAAAACAGTGGGTAACTGAATAATGAATTTATAATATTTAATATTCAAGAGCCATTAAATGGCATTTTCAAAGAATTCTTAATGACAGAAAATTATCAAAATATGATATTATGTTAATGAATCGAGAAAACATTAATTTACTTAAAAAGGAGTATAAAAGAAAATTCCATAAAAATATTAGCCTGGTTAATTCCGTGTAATTGAATAATAGATGATTTTTATTTTATGCTTTGTGTATTTTATACTTTTTAAATGTTCTTATATGACCATGTACCATACACAAATACACACACTTATAAATATGTATAATATTAAAAAAATTACCTACTTAAAAAATATCAACACAAGGACAGCAAGGATCATTAAATTTAGCAAATATGCACTGCACACTACTCAACCTTGGGAAATGTGAGTGCAACAGCGTTCTAACTTTGAAGAAATTTATATAATACTGGTAAAGAGAGTAAGTAACATAAAGCAAGTAAAAATAATTTCCACAAGGTGTGATTAGGTTTGAAGGAGAGAAACAGTGCCTTACTGAAGAGAAAAATTGGAAGGATGATGAAAATACTCCCCAAAGAGGTAGGATATGGAATAGATCCTGGGGTGTCGATGAGAATCTGGTACTTGTGGATGAGGAAATGGAGTGAGAGTAAGAGTGTCCCAGGGAGAAGGAGTAGTAAAACCAGAGATGGGAAGACTGGGCTACTTTTAGAATATAGTTGCCAGGAGTGTTTGTCAGGAGTTGAGGGTGAGTGTGAGGAAATGGTGGCAGCGTGACTAAGACAGTTGTGGGGTCTATTTGGACCATCCAGGTTGTCTTGCCAAAGTGCCTGTATTGGACATTCTTGAGAAAAGAGTGGTATGTTACAGTTTTGTGTAGGAACATTAGTCCAGTAGGGGTGTGTAGTCTGTTATGGAAATCTGACATTTCAATATTTATGTTTTAGTGCAACCACTTCAATGTGGAGACATTCTATCTCAGATTAAAAATAAAAATCAGCTATAGTTTTAGTTTCATTATTTTTTAAAATGACCAAGTAATGTGTGACCCACCATACCAGGTCTTCTGTCATGGCAACCTACCACAGGGCAGCAGGGATGAGGTGGTGAGGGTTAGGGATGGGATAGGGTTGGAGCTGGATTAGCGAACTGTTAGAGTTAAGGATGGAATAAGGGTTATTTGTGTCTCTGGTGCATATTTCTTGGAATAGTAAATGGTGATTTGATGCTTTGACTTGCCCAATCTTGCAAAATGTCTTACTTTATTTGATTACAAAAAGATGGAGACATGCAGCCAAATATATTGGCCCTCTATAGGTAACTAGAGCTGAATCTGAGTCTATCAAGGTGTTAAACCACAAAAGGAAAATACATGTTAAGAAATGACTGGATACAGAGGAGGCCTGCCACAGAATGGGTGAAAATGGGTTGCTACTTTTTAATCTTGCTTAGTTCACCACTAATTGTACTAGAAACAGATAACAAAAGGATCATATTTAAGAGGAAGTCTGATATGTTGAGTTCTCAGTGTTAGCAGACCATATGTGTGAAGATATCCCCAAGTTTGGATAGCTCACACTGAAATAAAGACATAGAAAAGCAGAAACAGAGAAAGAAATTGAGATTCATGAATACATTGAAAGGCTCCAGTAATCTATATCCTACTAAAATAATAGAAATACACAGTTTTCTCCCTGATTGAAGTTCCTGACCAATATCATGGAGCTGGCTTAAATAAGGAGTTGAAAAGAGGAGGTCATTGAAGCCAGAATGATGTTTTCCAATCATTTGCAAGAACACTTTTAGCTCTACTACTGCCTTCCAAGACTATGTGGTGTCCATATGGGTTGCGAGGCAGTGGATTATAAAGACAGCTTGAGAGTGTCTAAAGATGTTTCAGGCACGTGTCCTTCAAAGAAGCACACATGAAAAACAGCACGACTAGGGCCCATGGCATAGGCAGTTCCCGCTCCTGCCTCCACCTGACTGCTAATGAGGGATTCCCATTCAGCCTCTGAACATCTCCTGCAGGCCTGCAGAGAATGAAGACAATGCCTCAGTTTAGCTAAGCTTGGAATATTTACTTGCTTTTATTTGTTAGTTTTACAATGGAAAAGAAGCAAGGGTTCAGATTGGGATCATCATCCCCTCTTCAAAATTCAGAAACACTTAATGAGTGTACCCCTAACTACAAAAAGAATGCTTAAGTTAATGCTTCAAAGATTTCACTGTGCTTTTATTTTGTTTATCATAAAGTTTTATAGACACTTAAAATTTTTTGTTAATTTTGAGAATATTCTAATTAAACTACCAGGAAATTCATGTGGCCTCAGAAAGATCCTTTTTCCTTTTGCTTTACTCCCTAGTACTTTATTGGCAAGTAATAATCATCCAAAGCTATTCCTTAGAAGTTTTCCTTCCCATTAGTGCAAAGTTCTCCTACAAATAAAGTTCCTTAGGAAGTAATATTTGACAAGTTGCTGAATTAGCAATGTCAGTGATTAGCCATTACTGTCTCCCCATTGTAATACTATGTTCTCAAGGTCTCCATCCATTCTGGAATCTTGCAATGTAATTGGAGAGTTCATATTAGTCTTTGGTTTGCCAATTTGTATATACAAGATATGCAAGCATCTCTATCTGATCAAGCATTCACACCAGGGCAACCACAAACATCTGCAATCTGTCTTTCCATAATCTCAGTCATGGCATGTAAATTAAAAAGACCAAAATTTCCAGTCCAGCTACATAAAGTTGCATAAGATCTCAAGGAAACACAGATTTTTCTGAATTAAGAAATGTTCCCTATGATTGCTGTTGTGTGTGTTCATGTGTGCTTGTGTGGTTAAGAGAGCTCTGTGGCTTTGACTTCTTCCTTGCAATTCATGAGTAAAAACAAGAGCTTACATTCCTTGCCTTAACCCATCCTTGAAACCTAAGTGAACACAACAATACTGAATTAGTGACAAAGTTGGTAGATATCTGTTTTATGTAACATGAATTTGATGAGGGTGATGCATGTCATTTTAGACACTGAACTATGTGACATATTTAGGCTGCTATTTTGATCTACATAATTTTTTTTAATTCACTCTACTTTTTAGAATAGATTGTGGTTCAACTGTGAGTTACAACTTAGGTCGATTCTAAAAATTTTGTAGATAAAATGGTTACACCTTTTCTTCAACATTTTTATCTTCAATACTCTCCTAACCCCATCCATGTAGTTTGCCATTAGATCAGATCTTAAGGATATTCCTTTTTTCCTACCATCCACTTCCCATTCCTTCATTATGGATCTTCTCTGTATTCATGTTCGTGTGTGTGTGTGTGTGTGTGTGTGTGTGTGTGTCTAAAGGAAAGTTGCATTTGAAAGTTTATGTATTATCTCTGAAAAGATAATCCCCATGTTTAGGTAAAGTCATCAAAACATTCTTCTACATACAAATGTTAACAAAGAGGTGGATTTTTCTTTGAAGAGTTTTGCTTTTATCTTTCTAATATTCTTTCTGTCATATTGATATAATCAAAATCAAAATGAAACAGAAAAAACCCAACTTCTTCTAATAATTCAAATAAAAATGCTTTTAAATATTATCCCATGGTGTTCTTTAAAAGAGATAATAGACTATCTCTTCATTCTCATTCAACAATTATTTATTGTTTCTACTATATATTTGCACAATGTTGGTGGTGGGACCCAGACTCTGTTACACTGTCACTTTTTTCACCATTCAGAAGGTATCTGTATCTATCTATTGACTAATTTTTAAATTTTGAAATAATTATAGACACCAAGGAAGCTGCAAAACTGAACAGGGAAATCCTATGCACCCCTACCGACCTTCCCCCCAGTAAGATACTTTACTAGAAGAAAACATCAAAACCAGAAATTTGATATTGATACAGTTCACAGAGACTATTTAGATGGCATCAGTTTTATAAGTACTCCTTTGTGAATGCGTATTTATGCACTTCTATGCAATTTTATCATCTGTGTGGCTTTCTGTAAACATCACCACATTTCATATTATTGCTGCTATATAGATATGACACTAAAAAAGGAACAACATCTACGTCTTTTACGGACATCAATTTAAAATATTTTCTGAATATAAACCTATGTTCTTTGAACGTTGAATAAAAGTGGATTCTTAAGGAAATAACGCCTTACCCAGAAGAAGCTAAAATATTACCTTGTCATTGTAAATCTTTTAATTTCATAAGCCAAATAGTATTTGTTTGAAATTTTTCCTTTAAAACAAACAAAAAAAGGATTAATATGCCAACATGCAAAAAGATAAAACACAACCTTGAGTCAAAATTATACATCTAAAGACTGATAAAATTTACTAGGAAAGCCTACAGCTCTAAGGAATAATTAATTTTTAAATATTTCACATAAAATAAAAACTAAAAAACATCTCATACAGATAAAGAAACAACAGACAGCAAATAGACTTTTGGTGTTTATGATTTACAGAATGCCCACAGCCCCTTGGACCAACCTGTCATTGTACCATCTTAATTTTATAACTGAGAAAAATGAGACACAGAAAGCTTACAGATTTGAAAGATGAAAATTCCAATCAAGCTATTACTGCTCAAGGTGAGCATGGACTTTACTATAGTTTCAAATCTACTTTTTAGTCCACTCTGCTGTAAGTTTATATTCATTAGTAAGAATGAAAGAGATGAAAATTTGCCTACTAAGCTGCTCTAACTATCATCCTAGGAAAACACAGCACACACTCCTAGCAGTGACATTGCTTCAGCTGCTCCACCACCAACATCCACCTTTACCATTTTCTTAGTTTAGGCAAAGAAGAAAAGCAAATTTTATTGATAATATATTCATTTTAGAAACAAATGTTAAGCCTCATTTTTTTTTTTTTTTGCCATCCCTTAGTGATATTAAGATACCATCCCTGTCATCTATGGATTTTACCACTTAATTGAAAGAAAATTTTCACACTCTGTTTTACCAGGGAACACTTCAGTGGCTTACAATGATATGTGAAATTATTTAGAAGTAGATGAGTATTGGGGTGCCTGACTGGCTCAGTCAGTGGAGCACACGGCTCTTGATCTCGGGGTTGTGCTTTCCAGGCCATGTTGGGTGTAGAGATTGCTTGAAAATAAAATCTTTAAAACAAAAGTAGATAAGTATTTTCTAATTTAAAATGACTTAACACATATATTTGTCTTTCTTATGCCTGATACTCCACTGAAAATGATGGAAGATGAATATTTTTTAAAGGAAATGAAAACTGTAAATAGTGAGTAAAGAAAAAAACCAACATCGCATAAATTATTCTGAAGCATTTTTAAAATAAGGGAATGAGATAAAAATCTTAAGACTAAACCAGAAGCAATGTAGGTGTGAAAACCAGGGTAGAGGAGGGGAAAGGGATATTCAACAAGAAATGACAGATTTAAACCAGTTCAGTGAAAAAATGATCCAGAGTGGCAGCCATCCAGCAAGATTAGAAAGCAATTAGACAAGTTAGAAGAGAAGGTCACTGAGCTAAAAGAATGGTTTTTAAAAGAATAGAAGAAATTTCATGACTAAATACTATCAAAAGATAGTAAGATATTGGCAGGGAATAGTGGAAGAAGGTCTTTTACTTTTTATTATAAGCTATTCTATTGTATTTTTATGAAGAGGTAAATATTTTATTTGATACAATATTTTTAAATGGAGTTTAGTATAAACGGGGGAAAAATGGGACTAAGAGGCTGAATCATGAGACTAATGCAATAAAAAATATCCAAATATATATCCCTGTGTGTTTTAGCAGCAGAATTTAGAGGTGTACTCACTGACAATCTTCTGAAAATGACCACTTAAAAGTTCATCAGATTCTTTAGCAGATATGCGAGCTAGAGTTAGAACTGGCACTTGCTTGAGAAAACAGAGGTGACCTGACTGAGACACCTAACACAAAAGAAATTTATCCTTCCTCTGCCCTCTGATGAACTAAATGATAACCTTTCAGGCAAGATAAAGATGGCCTTTACTAAATTATTTCCACCTCGTCCTAATGCACTGCAAGTAAAAATAGGATGTGAGGCCCTAGGATTTACTCCATGTAGTTCATCGGAGGAAGTTTGAGTTTAAGATACTAACCTGAAGAAGAAATTATGTATTGTCTTTTGGGTCCACACAGCTTGGTTCCAGTCCAATATTACCTGGACATCAAAGTCCACTTTGGAGCAATGGAAAGAGACAAAGGGAAGCACATCTGGAAAAAAATGTTACTTAAGACTGGGGTGACCTTAGCCAGAAGGGAATGAGCAATTCTCCAAGCATTCATATGTGAGTCTGAACAACATATACTTTCAGGTGACATAAAGCTTGACTTCAAAGTGACTCATTCCTACTGCTCACTGCTAGAGCTTTGAGGACATTAAAACAGAATATGAGATAAGGTTCTTGGATAACTGGGACTCCACTGAAGATTAAACATTACACAATGGATTCAAGAATCCTCTTACCTGTCTTATAATAGCTCAGTAGGAGCAGAAATGAGATCAAACATCAGGCACAGGTAGAATTGAACAAGAAAAGAACTAAATTTACACACTTTTATTAACAGCCTATTTAAAAACGTGCTTCAAAGAAATAAGAAAAAATCACATAAAAGGAGACACTGGGATATTATAAGACAACACTGTGATGGTGATAAACTGTGACTTCCTGCCTTTTTTAACAGTTGGCATTTGCAGTGCTTTGACAGAGCTTTGCTCTCTCTGTATGTCTTGCTAAACGTCCAGTGTGCAGGGGTTGAGAGCATCTCACTAAGTAAGGGTGGTGCGTCTTCAGGTCTAACAGCACTCTCCATGTAAGATCATTCAAGACAACTATTCTCCCAGTGCTTTTGACAAAAACTGCTTCATCAATTTGTGTTTTAATACACTGCTGCTTTGTTACCTATGAATTCATCCTCAGGAAGTATTTATTAGAAATATGGTTGATGGCATGCTTACAGTGAACCAACAGCATGTTGCAACTATTAAAATGCTTCCCTCTGCTTACTCCATCCTTTATTACAGGACCACTAGATTTATCTATTAAAATATACTCTCCTGTCAAGTTGAAACTTAACTGATCACCTACAGAATAAACTTAAAAAACTTAAGAGTGGCATTCATGACCTTCTACTATTAGGTATCAATTAGCTTTTGCAGCATACACTCTATTTTACTTCTTCATGAATGTTAAGATACGACTAAATTAACATACTTGACATACCCAAATGCACTGTGTACATATTCATCTATGTTTCTCCCCCAAACTGTTCTCAGCCTATAATGTTGTTCACAATACATTTTTCTTCTTTCAAAATCTTTCCAGGGCCTTCTATGGTTATCTCTTTTCTTTAAAAAAAATTTTTGTAATGTTTATTTATTTTTGGGAAGCAGAAAGAGACAGAGCACAAGCAAGGGAGGGGCAGAGAGAGAAGAAGACACATAATCAGAAGCAGGCTCCAGGCTTTGAGCTGTCAGCACAGAGCTTGACACAGGGCTCGAACCCACAGACCATGAGATCATGACCTCAAGCCGAAATCAGGCACTCTACCTACTGAGCCACCCAGGCACCCTGGATATCATTTTTCTTAATCCTTTCCCTCAGTAAAATGCAATTGCCCTGACCTTGCTTTTCTTTTGGTATATTATTTTCATGTTTACAGAGCATTACTTATTTAATAATATACAAACATATATTAAAATGATATAAAATTATACAATAATATATGTACATAACATATAAACATAAAATATTTTCTAATAGTAGGAAGTATTTGCCAAACTGATCAAAATGTATTAGAGTAATTATACTTTTACTTGGGGATAAACTAACAAAATGTTTTGGGTATAGTAGTCAACCAGAATGATACAATATTTAGAAACTATGTAATGAGATAAAGGATGGAAGAATAGGTGATATGTATTTGGAGAAAGATACTGTAAAATGAAAAATATCAGATCACTTCTAATGTACAGAGGACAGACATTCTATGTTTTTGATATATTGCTATGCAAAGGACAGTGTATTAGGTGGTCTGGCATTAAACTTGTTTCCAAGAGTTGGCATAAGTGCAAAATTCAGAGGCAGGTTTTAGCTGAATTTAAGAAAGAGCTTTGTTGCCAAACTCGTAAAGATAAAAAGGTCTGCCTTGCAAGGAGCTGCACTAGCAGCTGAGTGTGTATAAACAGAACTTGCATAATCATCTCTTAAGACTACCACAGAAGTAATTCTTATGTAAGATGGCCTGTGTGATTTCTAAGTTTCCTTTAAATGCTAAGATTCTGAGCTTGTAGACATGTCTACACTAACCTTTTCACTACAGGATTTGACATAGTACATGCTCCTGTGTCACACACCTATTAAACCTGATTTAGATCTGTACAGAATGGCCAACGGCCCAATAAAGAATCACACAACATGCCAAGAAATAGTGTCCCTATTAGATGAGGAAGATCACATTAGGAATCTCTCTGCTATTTTAAGATTCAGTTTTCCATTCACTTGCAGTTAATTATTAGTCTAGAAAATCTACAGGAAAATGAAAAATCATGCGTCTGTAACCCTTAAGTATTTAAAAGTATACAAACAATACATCAGGCTATATAAGATCATGTTTTGGGAAAAAAAGTTCTGATTGCCATGTCGAAAGGGGACTAGACAGAGGCACATGGAATTCAGGGCCACTGAATTGTCTTTTGAGTTAACCAAGGAGAGAGGTAAGAAAATTTTAAATGACGACAGGAGAAAAAGGTGAATAGGAAAGGACATAGACAAAAAGTATCCTCTCCTTTTCTATTATTACTTGGCCTGCACTACTGCGGACTTCAAGCATCTCTGGGCTGAATTGCTGCAAAAGTCTCCTGACTTCCCATTTTCCCAAATTCTTCCTTTAAAATTATCTCACACAATAGATATTTATAGAATGAAATCATGAACAAATGATGTCAATCATTAATTTTTCTGCTGGCCATATTTCATGAGTTATTCTCCTCAAAATACTCATTGATTCTCCATTCTTCATAAAATATAGTTTAAATGTAAAGTCACTCCTATTTTGACCTCAACCTGTCAGATTCCTTCAGCTTATCTTTCTTGTCTACCTCGTATCAACCTTTTACATCAGACTGCCTAGACTTGCTACATATTCAAAATGCAATATATGCATTTTCACCTCTAAATGTTAACTCTGCTGTTTCCTTTCTTATGTCTCTGTACATACCAATATCCTGTTATCCTTGAAGATCTAGCTCAATTTTCAACTCTTCCATAAAACCTTTCTAGTATTTTTAGCCATACACTATGATCCCCTCCTCTGAGCTATTAAACAAGTTCTGTCTGTAAAATTTACTTTGTCAGTTATTTAATTGATTTTAATTATAGGAAATAACTGACAGAAATAGCATGTATTCTCTAAAAAGCATGATTGTCTTCCTAAGGCGTAATTTATGTTCACTTTTGTGTCTTTTACTTAATTCATCTCTGGCTATTTATTGAGATTTGCATAAAAATATTTTTTAAATAAGGCTTATTGGTGGCTGCTTGAATTCAACTTCTTTCTTTCCTCCAACCAAAAAGTTGTTAATACATGCCAAGTATATTAGTATAATATTTTGAATTACATACCAGCCTGGTAGCTTCATAAAACATGTTTTTTTAAACATGTTTGATTTTTTACCCCAAAGCATATTTATATTTCCACTGACTCTTCTTCTGAGTCTTTCTGTAAACTTCTTTTGTGGTCCCCAAATGTGACCCATCACAGCTATGTATGTCAGCACCGCATAATTTTCTTAAGATGAGCAGCTGCAGCTGCCTGATTGTATTAATTTACTCATCAACCTATGTTAATATTATTTTAAAATAGAAACTAACCTTTTCAACATGGTATATTGTAAACTTACTTGTTAAATAATTTGCCTTATTTTCTACTGTATATCATGGCTATTTGAAATAAATAGTTTATAATTAAATACCACGTCTCCAATGGTAAAATGTGTAAAATGCAGAAAGTAGAAAAAAGAAACTGTTACCATAGTCCTACAATTCTCACATAATTGTTTACATTCCAATACATGTTCTTCTCTTTTTAAATACATTATTAACATAAATGTGATCATAATTTACATTCATTTATATCATACATATTTCACTTAACATTATATATAGCCATTGCCCATATTATTACAAAGTCTTTGCAAACATCACTCCTAAGAGTTGAAAGATCACTCATCAGAGAAACAAGCTGGTATTGTAAAGTCCCTCTTTATGGGGATCTATATTCTCTTTCTGGTCATGAATTCTGAGTCTGAGAACTGGCTCAGGCCAGAACACTGGGCACAGTATTGTAATTTTACACTGGGATAGTCATCTTCATTCCTTTTCATTTGTTTTGACTGAATATTTTAAGCATCACTTATCGTCTATGTTTCCCATGGGAGCACCATAGTCCCCTAAAGGCCAGGTCCTTAGCTGCCACTTCAGCCTTGCCACTCATTGTAATAATTGCTCCCAACACACTTCTGATGTTTAAATGTCATCACCTGGCCAGTATTATTTCTGAATCCTTCCATCCCCACTGGTCATGAAGTCCTTTTACTGACTTGCTCTAATCTATCAGCTCTCTTTTCCCCATAGTTCTTCTGATTTCTACTTCCTCTGAATATTTTTTTATAGTTTATTTTTGAGCATGAGTGGCAGGTGGGGGTGCAGAGAGAGAGGGAGACAGAGAATCCAAAACAGGCTCCAGGCTCTGAGCCTGAAGTTGGACACTTAACCAACTAAGCCACCCAGGTGCCTCTACTTCCTCTGAATCTTTCAAATGCCTGAGACATTTCAAATGCCTAAAGTGTATGCTCTTCCAAAAGTCTCCCATCTTACTTCACAATACATAAAAGTTTTAAGAACTGCACTTCTACAATATGCCTTTAGTCTGCCCAGATGAGTGATATGATCCTCCTTGCCAGCCAGCCTGTGAGTCATTTAGCTGAACTAAATTGTCATTCTTGTCATTGAGGAGCTTCTCATACAGCTGAGAACAGTGAGGAGAGATAATGTATATTAATCATATCTATACTAGTCTCTTCATGTGGTTTTAGCAGAAAATATTTGTGATATTCCCAAGAGTGAAAATCTCAGGAGTTTTGCATCACAGGAGTAAACTGATGAGTTCCATATGCCATAAAGCACCCATACTTATTATAATCATATTTAACCACTATCTTATAGCCTGGAAGAACAATTGGTAGTGGCTATAAACTTCTAAGAGAAAATTGCCTACAGTTTGTCTTAGAAACTGGGTGGAGGGTCTTTCTTCTCACATAATTTTAGTTGGTGAGTTTTGTCTGATCTGTCAAGCCAGGCTGATTAATTACATTATATAAAAATAACATTTCAGTCTAAAAGAATAACCTTCCTGTTACATCAGCTTGCATAAATTCTCTTCTGGAGCACAGGGCAAGGAGGAAGTACATGGCCAGAAGTGATTAACCAAGTGCCTTTTCTGACTAGGTATCATGCTCATCTCTCTCATATGATATCTTGTTTAATCCTCATAATAATACCAGGTGGAAGGTATTAATCCCATTTTTAAAGATGTGATAACAAAGACTGGGATCAGTTAAGTAGTCTATCTAAAATTGAAATCTAGATGTGGCAGAGGCAAGATTTAAGCCCAGGAATACCTGATTCTAAAGTCTCACCTATTCTAGCAATTGTCAGCACTAGACAATTTTGCTTTTAACTATATACCTTATAATTGTTCTCCAAACAACTCCTTATAAAGAAAGCAGATATTCAGAACATGACTTTCCCAGCAGTTTGCTTGGGTGAAAGAAAATGATCTCTTTCTTCCTTATATGGCTTAATGATGAAATACAAATTAGAACATCACTTCTACCCTAAATCCAACTTAAAGAATGGTTCATAATCTTTTATTATTATTATTATTATTATTAGAGAGAGAGAGGAAGAGAGAATGTGTCTGCGCATGTGTGGGTGAGAGGCAGAAGGAAAGGGAAAGACAGAATCCCAAGCAGGCTCTGAGCTCTCAGTACAGAGCCCCTTGTGGGACTGGATCTCAAGAACTGTGAGATCATGACCTGAGCAGAAATCAGGAGTCGTTTATGTAACTGACTGAGCCACCCAGGTGCCCCCAAGAATGGTTTATATTTTTAAAATTAGGTTATAAATAACATGTGGGAAGCCTTCACGAAGAAAGGGAAGAAAAGGCATAGTTCTAATTCCAATTCTGATACATGAGCTTACAGTAAATAATGCCAAAAAACAGGAGTTAAATAATAAAGGAAGTCTTAAAAGGAGAACCTTGAGCCACATAAAAACTGAACCCTTAACTCAAACACATGAACTATAAGACTCAGGATAATGAAAGAAACCTTTACTTCTTATGGGATTGTGACCTATTCTAGAAGTAGATTGGCTTACTTTAGAGGCATTGATAACTAGAGAAAATCAAAACTGGAAAGCAGAAAATTACAAACCACAACAATGGAATTTCTAGGAGCTCTCCATGGTGCTACTCAATTCAGCCTCAGCATCCTTTGATGATTTCTATGCAGCAACACTGAAGTCACCTTAGCTCATCTCTGGGTTAAGGTCCTTTCTAGATCTAAAGATTTATAAAGCTAGAAAGCAGCCTTATATTTTATAAAACTATGATTTATAGCAGAGTGATTTGACTCTTCTTTCTCTAACTTAATGACATCCCTAAGTTTAGCATATAGCAGTAACCCATTATGATGCTGACCATCTACCTGGGTTGAGATAGTAGATCTCAGTTACCAGTAAATGCAGCTTGTTTGCCAATTCTGTAGCAATCCATTATTGTCCTGTGTGGAGTAGAATGTGTTTTTCTTAGCCATATTAGCAGAGATAATGGGCTGACCAGAGGCATCTCTTTGAAATTTTCTTTTGATGGGGCACCTGGGTGGCTCAGTCAGTTAAGCATCTAACTCTTGATCTTGACTCAGGTCATGATGTCACAGTTGGTGAGCCCAAGCCCTGTGTTGGACTCTGAACTGACAGTGCAGAGCCTGCTTGGAGTTCTCTCTCCCTCTCTACTCCTCCCTGCCTCATGCTCTCTCTCTCTCAAAATAAATAAACTTAAAAAATCTTTTTAAAAAGCTCTGAAATCTTTTGAAACCAGGTGATAAAGCTGCCCACCTGTCTGAATCACTACCCAGTTGTGAATAAACCTGGTTTTCTGAGCTTCTAAGTCTTAGCTTAAGTGGGCTTTACTTATTTGTAAAAAAAAAAAAAAGGGTAAGTATATCTTTTAGAATTTTCATTCTGGAAATAAATTTATTCTATATTTCACCCCAGAAAAAAAAACCTCTGAAAATTTAGATTGGAAAATATAATAATAACAACAAAACTACTACCACATGAAAGAATAATTTCTCCCTAGACCTATATGTAAAAGTAAAACACTGATGCCTCCTGAGCTTCATTTCTATCATTCAGTGATCATAAACTTGATAATGATTGGCTTTCAGGCATTACTTAAAGGCACTTAAAAAGAATTTAAGGCCTTATGGAACTTCCAGGTCAATACAGCATACTGAAGAAGCTCAATGTTCTCACCTCCCTCTATAAATTTAAATGATAGTAAACAGTACAAACAATAATAAATTTAGAGTAAATTTACAAAACCATTATAAAAGGGGCAAAATAACATTATTAAATCAGATATTTGATAAAATTTTAAAAGATGAAAAATACATGGGGTTCTGAATTCTCCTTCCAAAAAGATGGGATAGTTATACTTTTCCTTATTCTCCCCATTAAATATAGCTTTAAAAACTAGGCATTATATGTAAAACAAACATAAAAAGACTATGAAAGGAGTTTCTAAACCAACTAGAAACCTTAGGACCCAAAGAATGACGTAGGTAAATTCCCTGGGTTTGATTTTTGCCTTATATATCTCAGACTTAGAGTTCAGGAAACTGGCACCTGGAAATTCCAATAGAACAGACAAAAAAGACCCTAACAACAGCTTGCCCTCACTGGGCAAATGACCGGGAAAGCTGCACTCACAACATACAAAGCTTTTAGGCAAGAGCTACTCTACTCCAGCCATATACCACAGGGAAAGGAAGGGAAGGGAAGGGAAAGGAAGGGAAGGGAAGGGAAGGGAAGGGAAGAGGAAACCATGTGACCTCACCACCATCCACACCAACAAAGGGGGAGAGGGAAGTGTAGAAGTGGCACATTTGCAGGCATTTATGAGGCACCTATCCCCCACTAGAGTAATGTCAGAGAAGGCTGAGTGACCAGACAGGACTTTGATTCTCTATTCTGTCAACATTAACATCTTAGATGTAAGATGGTATAGTATTTTTATAAGATGTTATCACTGATGGAAACATGCAGTTTCTCTGTACTGCTTCTTACAACTGCACATGAATCTACAATATCTGCAATGATCTTAAAATAAAATTTAAAATTTAAGTAAAAAATGCATGTGATCATGAAACATTATGATATGCAGAGATTAAGACCATAGACACAAACTCCATGCTACAGAAATACAAGAAAAATGATCAGAGAAAAATTCAGAGGAAAGAAAAATAAAAGTGTTTCTTTTTCTAACTGAAAGAATAATAAAAAGTTTCAATATTATCTGGTAGACACATAAAAGATCTGCTCCCAAGAGCATGATTGCAAATGCCAAAGGTGAAGAAAATCCTAAAATCTTTTACAAAGTATAGACACCTACAAAGCAATAAGGGTTTAACTGAATCCAGGTTTCTTATTAAAAAGAATGGATGTCTAACAACTGTGAAATAATGATTTCCAAGTACTATGGGAAAATTATTTTGAATTCATATTTCTACATCTAGCAAAACTATCAACAAATGTAAAAAAACAGAATAAACACATTTAAGAGAATGCAAGTACTCTGCCATTTTACCTCCTCTTTACTCTTTTAGATAAAACAAACCAGCAAACCAACCTATGAATCTATTGAAAGAAAAAGAAAGAAAGAAAGAAAGAAAGAAAGAAAGAAAGAAAGAAAGAAAGAAAGAAAGAAAGAAAGAAAGAAAGAAAGGAAGGAAGGAAGAAAGGAAGAAGGAAAGAAAGAAACGGATGGAGGGAGGGAGGGAAGAAGGAAGGAAGGAAGAAAAAAATTCAAAGACTTGAGGAAATGAAGTCCAAGAAATAGTTAATATAGTACACAAGTGAATTTTTTAAATTTTCTGAGATGACAGCTTGAGATAGGCCAAATAAATAAGAGGTAAAAATCATAACATGAAGAGCTCCCAGAATACCTTCAAAAGGAAAGTGGCTTCCTATAATACACAATATGATTTAAAAACTAGGTATTGATTATGTAACTTTTACTTTACTAATTTCTATATTGAATAAAATTATACTGCCTTCTGCATGTTCTTTCTGTATGACTAAACAATTAGTAAAACTCCAATTTGTTTTTAAAGTACTTGATAAATATTGAATGCTGGTGGGCTGTACATCCTAGTTTAACAGAGATTCTATTCTCTAAGTCCATAAAACAAAATGTTATGGTAGGTCTCCTTTCAGTGTTTTAGCAGCTAATCATCTTTTCTGGGAGTTTCTCAAGTTAGGTCAGTTCATTAAAAGAATGTATTCTCAGGGCACCTGGATGGCTCAGTCAGTTAACGTCTGCCTCTTGATTTCAGCTCAGGTCATGATCTTACAGTCCGTGAGATCAAGCCGTGCATGCTGACAGCACAGAGCTTGCTTGGGATTCTCTCTCTCCCTCTCTTTCTACCCCTTCCGTGATTGCTCACTCTCTCTCTCTCTCTTTCTCTCTCTCTCTCTCCTCTCTCTCTCTTTTTCTCTCTCTCTCTTTCTCTCTCTTTCAAAATAAATAAACTTTTTTAAAAAATGTATTCTCATTCTTATTTTTAAAAAGTCATACTCTTATTTTATGAAAATTAAATCCCAAATTCAGAGAATTTCTAGCTTCACGCTAAAGCAAACACATCACTATAGTTTGTCTTGGACAGTATCTTAAGACCATAGAGGAATTATTTACTTTTTGCTCCTTTTAAATTCAGGATCTTTTGAAATACTTAGGCAAGTTGAGCTGGTTGAATCACAGCTGTGTTATCTTTGTGGGGATACAGTTATAGTGATCAGGCATATAAATTGCCAGTCCTCTTACCTAGGCAAAACTAGTCAGGTACAGAGACTGTATAGTCCGTACATAGAATGAATTGTAGGAAAGATGCATTTATTCCATTGTTCTTGAATGTAGCAATTAAACTTCCTTGGAACACTGTCTAATTATCACCTCTTACTTTCATAGAGCATAAGCACACATTTTTTTAAAAGTTATTTTAGAGAATCAGTTTTCTAAAAGAGAATATAATATGTCCATCATTCTTCTTCTTCCTAGGATCACAGCTAGCCTATATTTCTTCACTTTCTTTATAGTTATGGGTGTCTACTTGGCTTAGTTTCTAACCAATAAGATTTGAAAGAAAGCAATGTTCACTGTTTTCAGGTCTGTCCCATAGAAATATATCATGTGTGATCCTCCATGCTTTTTCAACTTACAGGGAAATAGAATGGAATTGAGCAAAGTGATCATGAAGACTACAACTAGAAAATGGCAGGACAATAAAGTAGAAGAACGTGGGTCATTGACTCACTAGGAGAAGCACCTTATTGGACTTCATGGCAAGATGGTTGAAACAATGTACACATTTTAATCTCTTTGTTATAACAGCTATTATTACCTTATGTAACTACCTCACACTCACCTCTTAAAATTCCAATTAATTGGGGCCTTACAAAATGCAGTTGACTTTAAGCTGTAGAAATACACTGTTATTAACTATGCATCCGATAGTAGCTAGGAGGCATTCCTCTTATGAATTTATTGTAGTTTCTCCAATGGCAGATCTCTTCAAAGTAGTTATGATGAGGGATAAAGAGTATTTTATTTCCAGATTAATCTTAAGAAAATATAGCAAGAATGTTGCCCATGGATGAGACTGAAATATCACTTACCTCCATGATTCTGGCAAGATGGCACCAGAATTTTAAAATTTATAGAAACAAAAATGACACCTTGATTTGATATTTCAAAAGACTGTGATTTAGGTGTCCATGAAGTTATATTTATGAAGGTAAAATGGCTAAACATTTGAAAAATAAACATGTCTATTTTATCAACATCTGTAGGAAAATCTGACACTAGGGTCCTAATATTTTCCCAGAATTATTTAGGTATGACTGACAAATGACTGCATGTATTTAAGGTACACAGCATACTTTGTTACTTACACATATTGTAAAACCACTGCCACAATCAAGCTAATTAACATATCTGTCACCTCACATAATTATCGTGTGTGTGTGTGTGTATGTGTGTTAAAAACACTTGACATCTACTTTTTTAGAAAATTTTAAGTACACAAGACACCAATACTAACCATAGTCACCATGCTCTACATTAGGTCTCCAGATTTATTCGTCTTATAACTGAGAGTCTGTATCCTTTGACCAGCATCTCCTCATTTCCCTCATCTTTCAGTCCCTGATAACCACCATACTATTCCTGTTACTGTGAATTTGATTTTTTTTAGATTCCATGTATAAGAGAGATAATGCACTCATTTGTCTTTCTGTGCTTGGTTTATTTCACTTAGCATGTCTTCCAGGTTCATGCATACTGTTGCAAATGGTAGAATTTCCTTCTTTTTGAAGGTTGAATAGTATTCAAAACTAATTTTTGAAAGGATAAGTGGATGTTCATTTTGTAGTTTAGANGTGTTATGTGGAAACTAATTTGACAATAAACTATTTGTAAAAAAATAAAAAAAAGAAGAGAAAGAAAAAAAAAGAAACAAAACAGTTTGATGTATGGCAAGGGTAGGAAGAGAATAAAGGGAAGAAAAACACAAGAGACTTAACAATAGAGAACAAACTAAGTGTTGATGGAGGGAGATGGGCTAGATGGGTGGTTAGTATTAAGAAGGGCACTTGTGATGAGTTTTGGGTGTTTGTATATAAGTAATGAAACGTTGAATTCTACTCTGAAACTAATATTGCACTATATGTTTAATAAAAAATAAAAAAATAATGTTAAAAAAATAAAAAAAAATAGAATTGAAGAGAGTGAAAAAATAAAGTTTCTTTGGGGAAGAAGGATATATCAAGATGCATTTGCATTGCTACTAAAAAGAATAAAAGAGAACTTGCACTTACTCATCTTTTTTGTTCTCTAGTTAAGGACATGTCTAAACATAGCCAATAAAATGAAATGCAGAACAGCTCATATGGTTCGTTCAGTTTTTCATTATAGATAATTACTTTCTCTCCATTTATCATTATCTCACTGACTCAGACCAAAAGATTGCTATTTGCTTCCTTCCCTTTTGTCACTGCAGTTATTTGACTATTTGAAGCAAAGTGGTAAGTAGTCTCTTCCTCAGTAGTTGAAAGTGTAGAGGTAGTAAATTTTATTGATCATACTCTCAACTTTAAGCCAGTAAATATGTATTAAGTAACTCAAGAGCACCCATCTCTTCATTTTTGTCAAAGTTGACACCTACTTCCTACAACTAGATATTTTAAACAGACTTAGCTGCTAATCAAAAAATAAACAGCAATTTTAGTGCAAGAAAAAATAGTGATATATACATTTATACGTACATAGGTACATGTATGTGCTGTGTGTATGCACAGAATTAACCTAGCCCATTATCAAAGGTTATGTAAACCTTAGCTTGCTTGCTGAACTAAATATTATATATAGCTTTCACATGCCTATTGTCAGCTTTTAAAAAGACTTCCAACGTCCTACTTCTGGGGACTAAACCTCTCAGCCAAACCACCACATTATCACACCATGAAAGAAAGCAACTTTAAGGGTTTCACTCATTTGTTATAGGTTAAGTAACAACTGAAAAGAAGCACACTTAGCCCAGACAGCTATGCATGTGATGAACAAAACGTCACTTTTTTTACACACTGCCCTTGTCACTGTTTCTCAATAAGTTTCTGCCTGTGCATACACAATGTGGAAACAAACTCTCCCACCTTCAGACTGTCTGAATGAATGCAGTTCATGAATCTGTGTTCATTTTTCAAAAGATAGGCATTATTTCAGCCCTCTCCCATCAATGTACCATAATGCTGCCTTAAGTTTACAAGGTAGCTTGAATGCAAGAGGTGTCTGCTGCTGTCCAAAGCACTACAAGCTTGCAACCTATTGGCAGGTTAACAACCATTGCAAAGAACACTGTTGCAAAGCACAGGGCCCTTTTGTTTTATTACAAATTCCTAATTAACTCAATATCTCACTGAGCTGCTTTTGGATATTCTCTCTTAACCATCCCCCTCCCTCCACACACACACAAAACATGCAATTTGGAAGCTGCCAGAAATTGCAGGTAGGATTCGGAGGACTGCACAAACTAATACTGGGCTGAAGTTAATGGGGCTCCTCACTGCTAGCCTTGGACAGTGATGTTCCAAGTCATTAGCATGTCTTCGGTTTTTGGCGAGCTCCCCTCGTAGGACTGTGCTTCCAAAGAGTCGGAGCCAGAATTTGTAGCAGCAGCACTTTCTGCCTTCCACATGAATGACCAGAGCTCTCAGAGCTAGCAGATTGGTGACTGTTCCTAACACTAGACCCTTTAGGCAGAAGAAAGGGCCAGCATTAAGTACTGTGAATGGATTACATATTCTTTATTCTTTCACAAGTCCTATTTATTAAGGGCTCTTAAAATATCTGGCACTGATTTAGGCATTTTGCAATGGCCCTTACATCTGAGTCTTAAGTAGCAACTCAAAGAGCTATTCAGTTCCTTATTACAGCCAAACCCCCTGACAGCAAGCCATGCCTTGACTACATTATATACTTTTCAGCAGATGGAGTTTGGGGATTCCTGTGAAATTGTGAAACAAAAGCACTGAGACACAGCAGAACAGAGCTGAGAAGGAATAACAGATAGATATATCCAAAGAACAACAAACAACACAGGTAGGGTAAGGGTAAGTTTTTAAAAAATGACAAGAGATACTGGATTCATAAGAGTTTGATTTTTTCATTACTAAAGAGTTTTAAAAATAATAGTATTTTAGCAAAATAGAGCAACAATGACAAATAATATTAAAAAGGACATCGCTTCACTGTAAATTCAAACAATCTAAGCTGTGCCAGTTATCTCCAAACATGTCATGTTTTAATTGGCTTCCCAGGGCTACAAGTCACATCCACTTAATCTTGTATTGATTTTCTAAGACGTTTCCTGTTACTATGACTACCCCAATCAATTAACTTCTTATAAGTAGCAAGATAATTTTCTTTCTTGTTTCTTTCCAATAAAGTCTGAATAATTTATTTCCACAAAAATATCTGATGTTGCCTCTCATCCATCAAGGAACTACATTATGTTGGTAAAATTGTTTGGTGTCTTTTATTTATTTATTTATTTATCTATCTATCTATCTATTTATTTATTTTTGAAAGAGAGAGTGAGATATTGCATACACACACACGAGCAGGGGTGGGGCAGAGAAAGAGGGGGGCAGAGGATCCAAAGCAAGTTTGGTGCAAACAACAAAGAGCCCTATGCAGGGCTCAGCCTCACAGTGAGATAAAGACCTGAGCCAAAGTCAGACACTAAACTGACTGAGCTACCCAGATGCCACTGATGGCATTTCATTTAAAGAAAAAAATTAACGACTCAGGCAACAACAGATTTTGGTGAGGATGCAGACAAAGAGAAAATTTTGCACTGCCAGTGGGAATGCAAACTGGTGCAGCCACTCTGGAAAACAGTATGGAGGTTCCTCAAAAAATTAAAAATAGGACTATCTTTTGACCCAGCAATTGCACTACTGGGTGTTTATCCACAAGACACAAAAATGCTGATTTGAAGGAGCATATGCTCCCCAATGTTTATAGCAGCACTATCAACAATAGCCAAATTATGGAAAAAGCACAAATATCCTTAGACTGACAAATGCATAAAGAAGATGTGATATATATACACAATGGAATATTACTTGGTGATCAAAATGAATGAAATCTTGACATTTGCAATGACATGGATAGAACTGAAGGATATTATACTAAGTGAAATAAGTCAGTCAGAGAAAGACAAATACCATATGATTTCACTTATATGGGAATTTGAGAAACAAAACAGATAAACATAGGGGAAGGAAAGCAAAAATAGATCAAAACAAAGATGGAGACAAATATGAGAAACTCCTAAATACAGAGTACAAACTCAGGGTTGCTGGTAGAGTGTTGGGATGGACTAAATGGGTGATGGATATTAAAGAAGGTACTTGTTGGAATGAGCACTGGGGTTAAGGTAAGTGATGAATCACTAAATTCCGCTCCTGAAACCAATCCTACACTATATGTTAACTAGCTTGGATTTAAATAAAATTTAATTTTTTTTTTTTAATTAAAAAGTATTCACAGGTTCTCCACAGAGAAAGCATACAGAATTGTCTTGGACCAAGAAGATCATTAGTGACTTATCAATCTGTGGTTGTGTTGATAAAAGTTCTTTTTGACTATGAGAAAAGTGCCTTTCACTTGGCCTTCATCACAGGGAACTGAGAGGCTGGCAATCACTCAAAGAGGATGCTCACTGTGAAGATGAAAGTGGTTCTGCCACGAGGAGTCAAAGAAAGCGCAAGGCCGCAGGCCAGCCATTTGTGACGTCATTAGTTAGAATTGTACTGTCTATCCCAAAAAACAAATTTCACTTGTATATTGTGAGGATTTGGGCATGGGGGAAGGAAGTTACTCTAATCTGAGCCTACCCACTTTTTCTGAAGCACACTCCTGCAAACAATACAAACAAGATTCAAGAAAGACATTGGTCTTTGGAGTCAGACAACCTGGACTCAAGCCTTCACGTCAGTTGAGAAAATTTGGTTAAGTCTCTGAAACTCCTTGAAATTTCATTTCCTGTCTTATAAAATGAGATCAATATAGTTACCTCTGTGGTAGTATGGATGTTCTCTAAAAATTTTTTATGTTTATTTTATTTTTGAGAGAGAGACAGACAGAGAACAAACCATATGATGCTAGAGAGAGAGGGAGACACAGAATCTGAAGCAGGCTCCAGTCTCTGAGCTGTCAGCAAAAGTTCTGTCGTGGGGCTCGAACCCACGAACTGTGAGATCATGACTTGAGCCAAAGTTGGCACTCTACCAACTGAGCCACCCAGGTGCCCAGTATGTAGGTTCTCTAAATTGAATGTCTCTATCCTTCTATTGAAGTCCATTCTTCTACTCCAGATATCTTTCCAAAGCAGAGGAGTGACCAGGTCACTTTTCTGTCCCAAACTTCCCCAAGTCTGGAGAAACATAGGCCAAACCACATAGGGTGCCATCCTTCATCCCACTAAAACAGTTCTCAGCCAGCCTTTCTTGGTTCATCTCTGATCATTTGCCTCAATTCACTTCTTGGTCTAGCTTTCAACCCCTTACAGCTATGTGTTTGTTCAAAACGCCTCGCCAAAGCTTTCCTGTCTGACAGGTTTTTCCTGTCCTTGTCCACTTAGCAAACTCTTGCTCATACCCCCAGGCCAAGGATATCCCCACAATCACTATCCTTCCCACTGTGCCTGGAGTTTCTCCCCCCCAAAAATAAAAATTAATTTTCTCCAGGTGAAACAATCTCATTTTTCATTTGGCTTCCATCATGAACAAATATTATATTTGGCACCAAACATGAAAACATCTAGATGTTACTTAACCACATAGTGAAGGGATTTAAAAAATGCAATCTGTGTATTGACAACCTGAGCACTAAAAGCAAAATATGATGGTTACTCAGATTTCCAAAGTCAATCAACTTTAAGTCTTCACAGTCTAAGTAGTCACTGAATTGTGAGAAAAGCAGCACACACGCAGAAAAATATGCCACCTGACAAATGAGCTTATCCACATCAATGACTTTAAGCATTGCTATCACCTGCTAAGCAAAAGATGTATCATTTCTAACTTAATACTCTAAAATTGGTATAAGTGAATGGATTGAGATTTAAACAAGGTAAGTAATTTGCCCAAGTATTTAATATGCAGCAGTGTTGTCATCCAAAGCTGGGTCTATCTGCCTCTAAAGCCCATTTTATTTCCACCCCTCTGCATTATCTCTCTATTGACCTTGCACTTTGATCATAGGTGGATCTTAAAAGCAATGGTCTATGTGTCTTTCTCCCAGGTGTCAGGTGCTATCTCTAGCCAGATCACTCAAAATCCTCTTTTGCCTGAGAGAAGGGGGGTTGGTGTGTGTGTGCATTTAGAAATGTTATACAATCACCTGCAGAGGAAAAGAGATGAGGCCTCTTCAAAACACAATTACATCATCCTATTAATAATATACATAATTAAAGTAAGTTTTCTTCCTGGCACTAGACTTATTGTTAGCCTTTCTTATTTTTGGTTCATGTACCTGGAATATCTGTTGCGTTTGCCTAAATAAAAGTAACATATTATAGCAAGATTAGAGCATGATATAAATTATCATTGAATTATTAAAAATATCCTATCTCTTCATTTCCCTGACTAGGTTCATTGGAAGGGGTTTACTATTGTGGTAGCCTTGGTAGTCTTGGTGATGGTAGTAGTTGTGTTTAGCAACCCAAAATTGTATATATATATATATCTTATATATATATATATCTTACTTCAAACATTTTTTGGCCTTACATTAATCTCAAAAAAAAGTTTAAATTGCTGCTTGGCATAAAACATGTGTCAATATGCAATAATATGTCACACGTAGTATATGCAAAGTAAAACATAGTCATGATTACAAAAGTCATAAAATGTTGCTTCAGGAGAAGACTGAAATGCCCCATGCCCCAATGAATGGAACATTTTTAGCACATCTTATATTCTTATTCAGAATTACTATTGTTTTTAGATCTAGATATAGAAGTAGTTATAGATACAGATAGAGACAGAGATACAGAGCATTTAAAAAAATCAATCTGAACTTGAGAAAGACCTAGTTTAAAAATAGTAACATGTCAAATTTATTCCCAGAAAGAGTTCCTTTAAGTGGCTTCGCAGTTAGCAATCAGGGGAAATCAACCCTCTTACTCAGTCTGGGCCCTGGGAGTAAGGTTAAGGCAGTGAAACATTTATGGGGAATAGAAACAAGGCAGGTCCCTAAATCAGCCAGCACACGGGCTCCTTCTCTCTCCAGCGCAAACACAGAGATTTAAATTGGCAGTAGCTCCTGTTGTGCTGACACTTAGCACTTAAAGAAATTCTGATAGTAACCATGCTTACAGGGAAGCTCCCAAACATGTCCAAGTTGTCAGTTTTCTCTCCTAGAATGACTTACAATGTTACTATTAAATGACTTCCAAAAGCATGTGAGTTGGCAAATAAAACAAGATCCTGAGTCTATCCTTGAAATGCTTTTTTATTTTCAATTTCTTACAAATAATATGAATTCTCCAGTCCTTCATGTAGCTGAAGGCCTAGCCTATCCCTCGTGCAAAAAGAAGATGTCAGGTTCGGGGCACCGGGGTGGCTCAGTCAGTTGAACGTGAGGCTTTGGCTCAGATCATGAGCTCACAGTTCGTGAGCTTAAGCCTCACATTGGGCTCGCTGCTGTCAGCATAGAACCCACTTCAGATCCTCTGTCCCCCGTCTCTCTTGCCCTCCCCTGCTTGTGCCCTCTCAAAAATAAATAAAACACTTTTTTAAAGTGAAAAAAAAGAAGACGGCAGGTTAAAGATATTATAAAAGGCTAGATTACCATTATGTGTTAAGTAACATGGTTGTGGAAACCAATTTTCTTTACAAAGTGAAGGACACTTTATTTATTTATTTCTTAATGTTTATTTTTGAGAGAGAGCAAGTGGGGGAGGGGTAGAGAGAGGGAGAGAGAGAATCCCAAGCAGGCTCCTCGAGGTCAGTGCAGAGCCCAACGTGGGCCTTCAGCTCACTAACCGAGAGATCATGACCTGAGCTGAGATCGAGAGTCAGATGCCTATCCGACGGGGTCACCCAGGCGCCCTAGAAAGTGAAGGACACTTTACACACTGCTGATAATAGGGCAGAATTAGGACTGATTCTACATGATATACACATTTTCAAACATGCTTATCCTATGTCCTCTCCCAACATCAACTAACTGTCTCTATGGAGTTTTTTAAAATGTGTTGTGGAAGATAAGACCGGAGAAAGGCTGACCCACCAAGAGCAAGTCAGGAAACCTGCATCAGAAAAAACCTATATAGAGAAAGAGGATCAGTGTGTCTTATTCACTTCAGAGGCAACATCCAAACTGTGAATTTGATTTGGTAAAGGTGTCCTGCTGCCTGGAGAAGAGGACCATTTTTAGTGAGTGGTCAGCTGTCAGTTTAGGTGCCTACAGACACAGTCAGAGATTACTGTGGAGCAAGGGCTGCGTGACTTTGGTTATTCAACATAAAAAAATAAAGTCTAACCTTGCAGCCTAATGAATGATAAAGATATAATTAGTTATTTTAAAGCAAGTATTTTCAGTGGTAAAAGTTACAAAAATTTACTGTTGACTTAAAAACTTCTAAAATGCATGTTGAATACACAGAAAGTAAACAGTAAATAATATCACTGAAGAGTTACTTTGCAAATGCTTTTTAAGAATTTAAAATTTATCTCATAACTATTGTATACAAAGTGCCATAATGCAAACTACCGAGAGCAGAAGCAGGACATCCTAAAGGTTAAAAAGAAATTCTCAATAGTAGATTTCTGACAGGTCATGAATTAATAATTGATTTTCCATTTTATAATTCCTAACTAGGTAAGTGTCATTCCCTGGAAGAAGCACCATTCCTATAAATTCTATGTGACAGCCTTTCCACCAAAAACGACAACAACAACAACAACAACAAGAGCAACAAGAAAAACCCCAATTAAGTCTAGAAAAGTAATTCAAAACAGTGATTCCAAATCTTAGATACCAAAATACGTATTGACTGATTGCCTTCCTAACAGTTTTTTGGTCAACATGAAGATATTAAGAATCATATTCCCAATTCACCAGGTTAAACGGAGTAATAAAGCAATATTTACCTAATTAATACACACAGAAAAAGAAACAAATCAAGCAAGCTAAATAGCTAATAATTAAAATCTAACATGTGCTCTTTGTTCTACTTCTCAATATAAAAATCTCAGGTCAGCACGTACATTTATATGTAGACACAGTAAGGTTTGTGCTCCGTATTACAAACTCCATCTATGAAAACACTCACATCTTTCAACTTTCCCTCTATAATCCTTTGTCCAGTTATGGTTTTAGTGTTTGTGCTTAAAAACTATTTTAAAAACATGTATTTATTATTCTTTAAGTAAGGCATTTTGTCATTCTAACACATCAGATAAGAGAAATCAAACATGAAAGCCTGAGAAACGGTAATTTATAAATCTTTACCTGAAGGCCTTCAATAGCCAGTCGCAGCATGCTTGGTGTAAGTTTGGAGGCTTGTTTGAAGGTGAAGTTACTCCAGTCTATGATCAAAACAAATCCATTCACCTGAAGCTCAGGATCTTCAATCATGGCTTCTAAGGAAAGTAAGATGGCACGCAAAATATCCACCAGTGTATACCTATGGGCAACAGAAATTACTGCTTTAACCTGACAATCACTTTCACCAAAACTATAGAAAGTGTTCAGCACACTGTAAATTTCCTTTAAGATACCTCAGGAGTCTTAAGTTCGTTTTATTTAAAAATCTTCTCCTAAGAGGAAATTTATTTTTTGCACTCAGGAGATATATTAGAATTTAACATGCATTCTACCAAAACAAACTAAAATGTTTTTGAAAATATACTTGGTTTCATATTTTACAACCATTTACCTCCAGGTCTTCCTATGATTTTTGCAATCTCATTTCGACTATCCTGAAAACTAGGCATGGTACTTTTTTAAGCAGCTCAAGAACACTCTCAGTAATTCTAACACTTCATACCTTCATATTTCAAATTTTTTAAATGAGATTTGAAGGAATTTCACCAATAAACAAGAACACTAGGGTTAAAGAGCTATGGCTAAAAATGTCAGCAGATTTTAACTACTTGTATCGAGTTTATATCATGAAGATGCAAGAAAAGAAAGAAGGTGATTGAATCTTGATCTTTTTCAACCTTGCATTTAGCACAGTGCCTGGCACATTGTAGGAACCCAATAAGTGCTCTTTATGTTGCTGTAAAATGGGAGTAGACTAGAGTACCAGAACACTAAATGTGGAGTAAGACACAGCCTCAGTGAAAGCAGCAGAAAGAAGAGAAGAACAAGCAAAATTTGAGAAGTATGTTAGAGGTGAACTTGTTAAAAATTGATGCTTGATTAGATGCTGAGACTCAGATTAAAACAAGAGTAATTGATGACACACACAAAGATTTTCTAGCCTCAGAGCCTGAGTAAATGGTAAAATCTTTAATCAAAATCAATAATGCAAGAAGAGGATACAGTTGGGGAGAGTTGGAAATGTGGAGTTTGGAATAAAACCTTTTGTAGCTGAGAACTATGTATTATACCCTGAAAGATAGATCAAGTAAATATCTGAAAAAGTAGATCCTAAACTCAGGAGAAAGCTCAAGGGTGGAAAATTCCAGAGTGAAAAACATACAGATCCTAAGTTCAAGTAAGTGAAAAGGTAATGTAATCATAACTGAAAAGAAAATGAGATAATTATTCAAGAAGGGAATCCCAGCATTTTAAGAAGAATCACTAAATTTATGAAAATGTTAACAATTTCAATTTTTGAGCAGCCTGCATTTTAAGTTTTTTCGCCTCATATATTCAGGTGGAGATGTCTAGGAAAAGCTAGAGAAAGAAATCTTGGCCTCAGGAAGCAAGTGAGGTGGGAAGGGTTGCTGGATTAGGTGAGTGGAAGTAATGGGCTCACCAGGAAGATAGTATGAGATAGTGAGTACATATGAGGGAGTAGTTCTATTTTTACTTCTAAAAACATTTGGAGATGAATGGGGAAAGCATAGTAGTTCAGAAAGAACTTCAGGCAATTTTTCACTTGCTTTGGGCCTCATTTCCTCATCTATAAAATCACTAGTTTGGAATGGAATCCCTTTGGGATCCCAGCATTAATCAAGCAGGCTGTCAGAAGACTTCAAGATGGAATCCCTTCCCTGTCCCTCATTAGCTGTGTGGTTCAGGACATGTCATTGATCTATAATCCTGAGGCTCAGTTCGCTAATATTAAAAAAATGGAAGTACCTATTATTATCTTACTATATCCCACAGGCACGGGTCGGGTAGGGAGAAGGGGGAAGGGAGGAAAGTCAAAGACATGATTCAAGTGAAAGCACTTCCACGTGCTAGGTGTACAGATAGTCCTCAGTAAATGTTGGTTGGAATACAACAGAGCGTGCTTTTTATTGTAATGGTAACCATAGACATAGTGTACTGGGCAGGATATAATCAGAACTGAAGGCTGTTTGTACTTAAAAATTATTGGTGATCTTTATATAGCTTACTATTCTTGTAAAAGACAAGGATCAAAAAATTATTTTTAAATCTTTGGAAAGTACACAGGCGTTTTATAAGCCTAAGGATATGGCATCTTATGTATTCCTGAATACACAAGATAATAAAACTTTCTACAGAGCTCTGTTACCTCTTTGTCTTTAAATCTATGAAATATGTATGGCTGAATACCTTCATTTTTCATGCCATGGCCTATCTCCTTTATAAACATAATGGCCTAACTCAGTGTTATGACAAAAAGTCTATAAACTACAAAGACTGGAAAGATGGAAGAAGAAGATTATATTTCTGGTTTAGACTTAGAGCCCTGTTTAAAATATATATTCATTTTACTTCCTAAAATTCATAATAATATGGTAAAATATTTTTAATTAGAAAAGCCCAATTTAGAATCTATCCCCGTTATGATCATTCTTATGTTACCTATAAGAATACCTAATAGCATTAATACCAAAATAGCAATAAGTAACACTTGAATCTGAAATCAGCTTTGGAAGGATGATGTATTATTTACAGTAAGAATAAACCAGTAAGGCACCACTACAGGCAAAATTGAAGAGGCATTATATCAAATAACACACTTCGAGTTTGATTTTCCAAAACTGAGGTCAAATCAAGAGAAAAGTTCATACACATATTGGTATTCCAAAGGAAATAAAACAAGGCAATTCCTATTATCAGCAATGAAGAAATGGCATGTTTGCAAAGTTTTCGAAGTAAATTTCACCAAGTTTTTAAATTTAATATCATGCTTCCAAAAGATAACCAAAATTTATTTATCTACATCATTATATGTCTTAGTCAAAGAAAAGAAACATTAAAACATCTTAGCTAACTGTATTCAAAGGGCAGGTCAAAACCACTCTTAACACTCCAGTCCTCTGTTGTCAAACATGTCACATTACTACCATTAGCAGCTCAGCAGGCTATTCATAAGCAGAACCTTATTACATGAGTTCTTGCCAAAGTCTGTAAAATATCTTCTAAAGAAATGGAGGATTTTATATCTTCAGGAATCCTACCTTCATCCTTCTCTTTGAGATTATGTTTAACTGTAGTACTCTACAAATCCGAGGTCACTACAATATGTTCACGTATGAGGTTTACATCCCAATGGTAGGAGCTCCACCATTGCTCTTCTTCTCTCGTATGTTGGAAGAAAGCCATAAATAACAAACTAGCACATTAATGCAGCTCCTGACTCTGGACTGTGCTTTCCAAAACAGCATTAAGTAAAGCCTGAATCTGAAATCAACTTGGAGAGGACGATGCAAAGCATGTAGTAAGAAGAAATAATAACAGCAGGAAGGGATTTTACAGCTGGGACGCCAGGCTATATAGAATTGCTTTTGAAAGACAGCAGAGCTGCTCTAATATGTAAAAACTGCATGGAGAAGACTGACACCTGTATCTCCTATTTACTACCTGTACAATCAAGAGCAAGAAAGCATGTTCTCCTGCCTCAGGCCATGTAAGGATTTGGGGGCTGACTGCCCTGTGCTCTCCTGGGGCATCCTCTACAACTTACAATCAGCACAAAACGCAAACTAAATCACAAACAGGTCATTACCTTCCTACTTCCCAACCTTTTCTTTCGGCCTGACAAGGAAAAACTGGCATCTTGGCATCACATTGAACAGCATAACAGAAAGCAATTTCCCTTTGTCGCTAAATCAATCAGCCATTATTAAATTCTTCATTAAAGCTGCCCCCTCCCCTCATTTTTCATTAAGCCATGTTTCTAATGTCTGAAGCACTTCCTATTAGAAAGGTGCTAAGGGGAAAGACAGAGGCGAAGAATTGCCTATATTAACCCCTCTGGGTGTCATCAGTGCTACAGCGGATGAACCTATCTAGAGGTTTTATATTACTCAGTGGCAGGAATAATAATACCTCTATCTGCGTAATCATTAAGATTTCCAAGGCAATTTCAAATGCATTATCTTAATCTCAAAATAAGCCCAAAGTCTCTATGCGGGCTTTGTTCCTGTTATTTTGGAGATGAGGACACAGGGTCTTAGGGAATTTGAACAGTTTGCCCACAATCACCTTGTGAGTAAAGCAGGGAGCCTATATGAGAAGCCAGGTCTTTCTGACACCTCAGTTCTCTCCACTCCCCATGGCACCCCATACCTAGAACACAGTCTAATGAATAACTGTTCTGCTTTTTCAGGTCTTGACAGTATGTATGTCAGAAGACAGATGAGGAAGTGAATACCAACATGGCACCATGCCAGGCTCCAGGGCATGCTCCAGCCTGGCCCCAGCAGTGGGCTTTGGTGAAAGAAAGGCAAGAATACATTCATAAGAGTCTGAATAGGAAGAGGAGATGTCGACAAACCCTAGAGAAAATATGAACTCTGAAATATTCATCTGTCTGGCTTGTGTCACAGAACGCAGAAGATTAGCTGTCTGAGCCTTGCTTTAGTTTTACTGCTGTGGGAATGTAGGTGAGTGAGAACAAGTGAATCACTGAAAATGAAACATCTACAGGAATAATGTCTTTATTTGGGGGGAAAAGTTTAAAAGATGGGCACCTACTGCCACCATAATAAAGTAAAGCAAAACAAAATAGAATTGTGCTGGAAAAAATGCAAACATCAAAAAGGCAACTCTTCAGGGTAGAATACTGTAAGCAAATGTCTGCTAAGTCTTTGTGTTCAGAATATTTATTCTAGCAACTTAACTTTCTAATTGTCTATTCTGGTGTTCAGTCAAGATTTCTGTAAATGACAGATGGAATTATTCCCCTAGAGTTATGTTTTTCCCTAGACTTACGTCGATAGCTGTCTCTACACACACAAAAACAGTTTGACCAATTCACCTACTAGTTGTCCGATCATGGGTGAAATACTTAACTGCCCAGTGCCTCAGTTTCCGCATCTGCAAAATGTGGATATTAATAATATGATAATAATTATTAATAAATATAATAATATAATAAAATGTGGATATTAATAATCCTACCGGCCTTGTAGGATTGTGATAAAGATTTACTATGTTAATGTTTGTAAAGGACTTAGAAAAGTGCCTGGGACATCACACATGCTATAAAAGTGTTTTAAATCAATGAATAAATGAAGTAATTAACTAAAGCATTAAAATGAAACAATGAAAGGTTGACTTCAGTTAATAGAGAAGGCAACATTCTCTCTGCACAACACTGAGTAGTCCACGGCTGCCCCTTTGCCCTGAACTTCAAGCACAGGCAAGTAGTGCCCTCATTAATCACTGACAGCCTCTCTAGTAGTTATTTCATGTTTCATGATTTTTCCTCCCAGAGGTCATATGTCCCTTGATGGTACAAAGAATGTGTCACATGTCTTTATTTGCCCCTATTACCTACTAAATTTCTCTGTATGTAACAAATGCTCAACTCAGGTGTGATTCATTATTTATTTATTTATTTATTTATTTATTTAAAATGTCTATTTTTGAGAGAGAGAGGGAAAGGTAGAGTGTGAGCAGGGGAGGGGCAGAGGGAGAAAGTGACAGAGGATCTGAAGCTTGATGTGGGGCTCAAACTCACGAATCGTGAGATCAGGACCTGAGCCGGTCAGTGGCTCAGCTGCCTGAGTCACTTTTCATTTTTAATGATTTGAATGGAGTACTATTTGCTCAGTTTTTTGATGTTACAAGGACCTGACATACAGGGACATCCTTTCCTTCATTTCAGTAGTGCTGTTGATTATGTTAGTAAAATATATGTACTTGCCCTCAGTCATGTAAAAGAGCTCAGCGTTTCCAAGAATGAAAGAGATGTATTCATTGACTAAGGATAACAGTAATTTACTAACTATTGGCTTATGTTTTAAAATATCCATAAACAGTACTTTAGAGGCATCCTGTCAGAGCAGTGTAGGAAACCTCAAATCCTTTGCTTCTCTTCAACTTTGTTTAAAGTTGGATATCTAAAATATGAAAATAGCCTGGTTCAAGCCAGACCCAATAAACATCCTACTTGAAGGTTGGCACTCTTGGTCTTTGCTGTTATTTCAAGATTATTTCACTAATTACTGTATAATTGCCCCAGTTTCTAGAGGCCATCCTATTTTTTTCCAGAGATTAGTTCCAATATTCCCCCAACATTTCTCAGGACAATTTTTTCTCTTTCCCACTTTCCATAGTATGAACCAAGGGCATAATCTGGAATAAGCTGCAGTTTCCAGAATCTTTGTTAAGAGAGCCTCCTTATAAGGAAGCAGTACAGATTTTCTGCTAGTACAGAAATGTCATGGAATCCACACATGCCTTTCCAGTTTTGACTGAACCCCTAAATCCACCCATAATATAACACAATGATTTCTCCAGGGTTTGAAAGGTCAGGATTCCCGGCCTTGACACAATATATAACACTGTAAAACAAAGTTGAAGCATAAATAAATATAAACTTTAATAAACTGAGTTTTCAAAAGCCAGGCTTCAAGATTAAGCCTATTTTCTTTTGTTTGGTTTTTTGCTTTTAAGATTACCGAGTATGAGTGTTTCTCCCTAATTATCTAGTTAACTGCACTTGACTATTCCTAGTAATTTTTACTTCATTTTGTTTTATTTTATTTTATAGTACACTTCTAGAGAAGACTAAAACTTCAGGGTGGGATTAAAACAATCTTTATAATCTATGGCTATCTTAAAATTTTAACCTATTGTCAACCTAATCTTCTTTCAATTTGGAGACTGACCACATTATTTTAATAAATGGGAGCAGAATCATAATTCAATATGAACTTGCCAACATTATATTTTCTTTTTTGTGAAAATGCCACACAATAAGAACAAACTGGAAATGAAATGTTTTTTAGGCAAATTGCAGGATAAGTGAGAGAATCATTGCATGATGTTTGATCTGCTGGTCTTCCAGCCCTTCCAGAGCTTCAATACTGTAAATGATAACCAATATTTATCATGACAAGCCAAACATAGTGCAAGATGGTCAGTGCTTCTGAATTGCCACTATATTAGGAATCATTTTAGCTTAGCTGTATTTAATTGTTTTCTAATGGTTATTAACCAGATTCCAGATAAATGCTTGTTCGTTATACAAAAGTATAGAGAACTACTTTTAATTCTAATGAGGTAAAATACTACTTGCATGCTAACTGACAACCTACAGGCCAACTATCAAATGCATGTCATCAGTATGTTTCAGGTGACATAATTTACTCATGAATATTTGCAAGAACTATGGCCCAGTGAATTTCAACGTCTCAGATACCTGTTCTTCTGCTCTAGGGTCTAAACTGTGATCTACTTTCATTCCAAACTTCCTTTTCTTAAAGTAGGATGATCCCTTCTAGCTTCATGTTACATTATCCCCACGCTCTGATGGTGCAATCAAATAGACAGTTTGAAAGTATCTGCTGAGTCCTAAGCAGGGCACTATCATTCAGGAAAGAAATACAGCCCGTGATGTGTGGAAGACTACTGCATCCTAGTGATGTGGTGTAACAGTTCAGTTGTTTTTAATTTTGTGGAATTTACTTTTGTTTTTAGAAATTATGTTAGACAAACTGAAAGAAATGAGGTAAAATTCTATGAATCTTTACCAAGGTAAAGCCTACCCAGTAAGTGTAATAAATCATCTGAGCCTGTTCTATCCTTTTGAGAAAAACCACAAACCACAATGAAAGTAATTTTGACATTTCAGTATTTTAATTATTTTTTATATATATTAGTAGGTTGTAATGCTGTAAACACTATTATTTTACCTTAGTCTTCCTGAAGATTTCATGTCTCTTATAAAAGCTTTAAAAATGGTCTAATTCTTTGCAATAACATGAAACTGACCTGCACTACGTTGCTGTGGAAAGAGACACTATTTTATTTATGGTCACCAGCTCACTCACGTTTACTGTTGCTAGTCTCCCGAGGAGCACAGAAAACTGCCCTACAAATTTAACATAGGAGAAAGTATATATCAGATACTTCCTACTTAGAATTCTTTCTTTTTAATGCATAACTCACTTCAACAACAAATATCGATTTGCATTAAGTCTAGTCCACCTGTTATTAGAAATATAATAATAACATAAGACTTCATCTTTTTTGTTATACAGATCAGTTTTTCAAAGATCTTTACAAAATTTTTCAAAATTTGTTTAAAAAATCTTGCTTTTCCCTTTGGGAGGTTGGAAATAACCTGTTTTCCAAATAAAGGGGATACCTTCTACTTCATTTCTGGAATTTCCCTGTGTAATCTTGGACATTCCCACTTATTGTTTCTTTAAAACAATGCTATTTTATTTTCTTTAAAACAATGCTACTTTTAAAAAAGTTGTTGAAAGCCAGGCAATTCACTGAACAACACAAGGAAGGTGGTCAGAATTATGATCAGATGTGCAGTCTTCACAAGAGACCCAGGTTGTTTGCTGTGGCAGAGGATGAGAGCAGGATCCGACTCATAGAACAGGGAAGGCATGGGAACCAAGAGAATTTGGCAGGTGGCCTATCCACCTAACAGAACAGCAGTAAGGTAGACGTCAAGGGAAGGTGGCACAGACTTCTGTAGAAGCCAAGTCGGAGAAAAAAATGAGGCTGCAGAGTGTGGGAAGGAAAAGGATTCAGACCAAAGATAGGAGAAGGGCTGGTGAGACCCTGACACTGCCAAGAAAGGTGCTTCCAGAAACTGTCCTACGGCCTTCAGGGCAGTTCTTAGACACATATCTCGGTGATAAAAGTTTACAGAGAATGTCAAGAGGATAGAACTGATTATCCACTAGTCCTTGTTATTGGATATATGTAGATCTGAGATAGGGGGCAGGTAGGAAGAAGGAGGGAATGATTTTTTTAAGAATATAGGAGGAATTTTAAACAAGCTCTAAATAACTTGTATACCTTCTGTTCTTGACATATTATAACTTCTTGATTATATCTGTTCATTTCCAACCATAGAAACAGAATTCACAAACTTTAGTCTATGGGTCCTGATAGAGTATTTTTTATAGGAAATAGCTTCTCATTTTTAATTTCATATATATATGATTTTAATGTTTAAGATTTTGTATAGATTTGATAAAAATAATTTTATATAGTAATTAATAAATCATCTTCCGTTGTAGATTTCCAAGGAGATAGATTCTGATTACTAGTAACCTATCTTTTCTATGAAAGAAAGAAAATGAAAACATATTCTTTAAATCTGGAATATTCAACTTCTCATATACAGGAGATCTATAAGTGACTTTCATCTTAATTAGATTTATAAGTCATGTGAATATTAGTTCACTTATAAAAATAAATGAATAAAGGTCTGGTGTATATGCATGTTTCACTAAATGCAATCTGCGTCTCTAATGACATCTTTAACAGACAGACTTTGAGATATATTTAAATATAAAATTTCCTCAGCTCCCATTTGATTGTAGCTCACAATAAACAAAATGCCACTGTGAAATAGGTTCTTTCTTGAATAGGGTTTTGTTTTTGTTTTTTTCAGTTTTCACATACACAATAATTGGTTTGCATATCCCTATAATGTCCATCTCAGATGGGAAACAAAAACTTAAAGAGAAATTGTGGTCAAAGAGTGACATTTCATGGTCCTTTAAACTTTGCTACCTGATAAAAAGTAGAGTGAGATCTTTATAAATAACCAAAATAAGAAACAGAACTCTATTCCCCCTCAACAGCTAACTCTATAAGTTTCTTAGCTTTATGATTCTTCAGGTAGTAATTTGTCTATATATTTATCTAAAAGAAATCAGACTAGTTCTCAACTTAGAATTCCCGGGAATAGGTGACTATACAAAGAGTAAAAAACCTGTTAGGGGCGTCTGGGTGCTTCACTTGGTTAAGGGTGGCTCACTCAGTTAAGCATCTGACTTCAGCTCAGGTCACGATCTCATGATTTGTGAGTTCGAGCCCTGTATCTGTCTCTCTGCTATCAGCCCAGAGCCCACTTCGAAGCCTCTGTGTCCCTCTCTCTCTGTCCCTCCCTTGCTCTCTCTCTCAAAAATAAATAAAAATATTTTTAAAAATAAAAAAGTAAGACCCTGTTAAAAATATTAGCTCACATTCTAAGGTTCCAATACCCTGAGAAGCCTACGTAGAAAGCTGGAAGATCAATAAACTTTCTCGGTAATTGTAAAAGTCTTTTACAATTGCTCCAGAGATGTTTTCAACTAACTAGATGCATCAAAAGTCACCATTCACAGAACTAAAAATACACCAATGTTATAACAACCAGCTTCTTATGATTCATAGTTCTGGTAACATTTTTAAGTCCCATGAAATATATTTAGCTTTGAACTTAATTGAAACTACCTTACACAAGAGCCTTTCATAGTTTTTTTATATCTTTCCATCTGAGAAAATAATTTTGACTGAGCATAGAAGAGTCCCTCTCTGCCTCTTTCTATTATAATGTAGATGAAATAAGAATTTTATTTCCTTTCCATTAAAAAGCAATAGAACTCAAAAAGTCTACAAACTGACATACCTGAATATTTTCTACTTCCTTACAAAAGATGAGAAATCACATTAGACAGGAAACACATTCTTTAGATTAGTGGCAGGTGTAGAACACACATACCAGTCAGCCTTTATTTTCAGTGTCAGCAGGCATGCTCAGCGACAGAGGGTACAACTCTTCCTTTTCATTGAAGTGACATGCATCGTATTATTCCTTCATCTACACATCACCAAGCAGAAAAGTTCCCAAGCCACAAAACTACTTGGTCTTGGTTGAACACCAGGCTATTCTTTAAAAATAAAACTTCAGTACTAAGAAGAGAGATGATGGTGATGGTGATGATGATGATGATGGTGGTGGTGATGACCGTGATGATGATGATGATGATAAATCTAGTTTAAGAATTTCTTTAGGAGCAAGGAGGAAAAGCGGTCTCCACTCTCAGACTCATTTTTCCATGAAACAGTAAACTTATTCAAGAGGTGAAAAATTTAGTAGCTGTATTTAGAAGGTGAATGATTCACATTGCAGCACCATAACATGGTTCTGGAAAGCACTTAGAGCTGCAGTAGCAACTAAGTGCTCATGAAGCAAGAGTTTCAAAGGTAAAAATAAAAGCCTTTCTTCCACTGCAAGGATGCCCACCAAAACCTCATGTTGTAGTTCCAGTCTCTCTTCCCCTCCCCCTGAGCGAAATAAACAAAAACACCAAAGCTGTAAAACTATGACACTATTCAGGGTAAAATCTGGAAAATGGGAGAGTAAAAGAATCCCTAGTACACGTTTGAATTTAGGATTTACCTGCTCTGATCCCAGTTGGCTGCAAAAAGGACTAGAATCTTCCTGCCATAGTGGTCCAGATTGGCCAGGCCCCCAGGGAAGCCATCTTTCAGTGCTTGCTTGATTCCAGGGTCAGTGGCCTTGAAGCTTTTGAACATGTCCAGGTTCTGCTGCCGGTACTCAAAGTACTGGGCCAGGAGGCGGAAGGCCTCGAAGTGATGAAACTTCCTGGCCCGCAAGAAGCGTAAGATGAAGGCATCATCTGTGCGCAGAAAGCCAATGTCCGGCCTGGTGATGACCATATCCCTCACCTCCTGGATGTCCTGGTGCAGGGTGTCTGGGTTCTCGTTCAGCTCCAGGCGAGCTTTCTCCAGGGTCTCAGGAGAGAGACCAGCTTGTAAATGAGTCATCGTCCTGCTTGTTCCCGAACCTTCCCTTCTTCCTGACGGCTGTCCCACAACAGACCTGGCCCTTGCCACCACCACGCTGTGGCCTCCAGGCCTCGCTGCTGCTGCCTGCTTCCTCTTCTGTACAGGAAATTATTTGTCTTGGTGTCCAGACCAGTACCCTGTTGCTCGTGCTTCGCGGCAGCTTTTTAGTGGGAGTAGGAACTTCTTTTCCCACCCCCTACAAACAACACCTCACTTGGGTTCCCTCTTCCCTTTCCTGTGAAGAGCCGTGGACCCCTGGTGGGCCCCACACTCCTCGTCCTTCCTCAGCCCTAACAAAACACCCCGAAGCCCACCCAGCACGGTGGCCACTGATCTTGGGGCTGTCCTCTTCTCTCCCAGGATGTAACACAAACAGCCCCCACGCGCATCTCAGCCCCAGCTCCGTGATGCTTCTGCGGCCCCTACTGAAGGCTGCGCCTGCCAGGGATAACGATGGGAATTCTGATTAATAATAAGGTNGAGCTTATTTTTCCTTATGCTTATTGAAAGAGGTTATTTTTAAAAGATATTTGTGGGATTTTGTTTAAAATGATTATGATCCAAGTAGGTGGAGACTCTGCAGATAGCGCACCTTGCCTCCTCCCTTCCTCGATACGCCGTGATCTCAGAAGGCACCAGAAGGGTTCTGGTGGCGTTGGCACCAGCGTGGGCTCCCCCCAGCCCCACCCGCAACTTCTGCCTGCCTCTAGCCCTTTATTTCGACGGAATTATCCCGGGGGAGGAGGGGGTGTGTGAAGGAGGAGGGGGATTCTTCCC